>NW_028234275.1:0-34264 GCF_037954235.1 Aulostomus chinensis
ACTCACTGAAATCAAGCTGTAACTTCAAGTTTATGCTTCTTTCTATGCTTTCAGGTTGAAACTTGACTGAAAACTCACTTTGAACAAAAGTTATGGCATTTTTTGTATCACAGGTCACAAATAGTGTTTTCTCAGCGAGAGAAGGCCAAAATGAACACTTCATGCAGAACTCCTGTATTTTGATGAAAACTCACTGAAATCAAGCTGTAACTTCAAGTTTATGCATCTTTCTATGCTTTCAGGTTGAAACTTGACTGAAAACTCACTTTGAACAAAAGTTATGGCATTTTTGTATCACAGGTCACAAATAGTGTTTTCTCAGCGAGAGAAGGCCAAAATGAACACTTCATGCAGAACTCCTGTATTTTGATGAAAACTCACTGAAATCAAGCTGTAACTTCAAGTTTATGCATCTTTCTATGCTTTCAGGTTGAAACTTGACTGAAAACTCACTTTGAACAAAAGTTATGGCATTTTTGTATCACAGGTCACAAATAGTGTTTTCTCAGCGAGAGAAGGCCAAAATGAACACTTCATGCAGAACTCCTGTATTTTGATGAAAACTCACTGAAATCAAGCTGTAACTTCAAGTTTATGCATCTTTCTATGCTTTCAGGTTGAAACTTGACTGAAAACTCACTTTGAACAAAAGTTATGGCATTTTTGTATCACAGGTCACAAATAGTGTTTTCTCAGCGAGAGAAGGCCAAAATGAACACTTCATGCAGAACTCCTGTATTTTGATGAAAACTCACTGAAATCAAGCTGTAACTTCAAGTTTATGCATCTTTCTATGCTTTCAGGTTGAAACTTGACTGAAAACTCACTTTGAACAAAAGTTATGGCATTTTTGTATCACAGGTCACAAATAGTGTTTTCTCAGCGAGAGAAGGCCAAAATGAACACTTCATGCAGAACTCCTGTATTTTGATGAAAACTCACTGAAATCAAGCTGTAACTTCAAGTTTATGCATCTTTCTATGCTTTCAGGTTGAAACTTGACTGAAAACTCACTTTGAACAAAAGTTATGGCATTTTTGTATCACAGGTCACAAATAGTGTTTTCTCAGCGAGAGAAGGCCAAAATGAACACTTCATGCAGAACTCCTGTATTTTGATGAAAACTCACTGAAATCAAGCTGTAACTTCAAGTTTATGCATCTTTCTATGCTTTCAGGTTGAAACTTGACTGAAAACTCACTTTGAACAAAAGTTATGGCATTTTTGTATCACAGGTCACAAATAGTGTTTTCTCAGCGAGAGAAGGCCAAAATGAACACTTCATGCAGAACTCCTGTATTTTGATGAAAACTCACTGAAATCAAGCTGTAACTTCAAGTTTATGCATCTTTCTATGCTTTCAGGTTGAAACTTGACTGAAAACTCACTTTGAACAAAAGTTATGGCATTTTTGTATCACAGGTCACAAATAGTGTTTTCTCAGCGAGAGAAGGCCAAAATGAACACTTCATGCAGAACTCCTGTATTTTGATGAAAACTCACTGAAATCAAGCTGTAACTTCAAGTTTATGCATCTTTCTATGCTTTCAGGTTGAAACTTGACTGAAAACTCACTTTGAACAAAAGTTATGGCATTTTTGTATCACAGGTCACAAATAGTGTTTTCTCAGCGAGAGAAGGCCAAAATGAACACTTCATGCAGAACTCCTGTATTTTGATGAAAACTCACTGAAATCAAGCTGTAACTTCAAGTTTATGCATCTTTCTATGCTTTCAGGTTGAAACTTGACTGAAAACTCACTTTGAACAAAAGTTATGGCATTTTTGTATCACAGGTCACAAATAGTGTTTTCTCAGCGAGAGAAGGCCAAAATGAACACTTCATGCAGAACTCCTGTATTTTGATGAAAACTCACTGAAATCAAGCTGTAACTTCAAGTTTATGCATCTTTCTATGCTTTCAGGTTGAAACTTGACTGAAAACTCACTTTGAACAAAAGTTATGGCATTTTTGTATCACAGGTCACAAATAGTGTTTTCTCAGCGAGAGAAGGCCAAAATGAACACTTCATGCAGAACTCCTGTATTTTGATGAAAACTCACTGAAATCAAGCTGTAACTTCAAGTTTATGCATCTTTCTATGCTTTCAGGTTGAAACTTGACTGAAAACTCACTTTGAACAAAAGTTATGGCATTTTTGTATCACAGGTCACAAATAGTGTTTTCTCAGCGAGAGAAGGCCAAAATGAACACTTCATGCAGAACTCCTGTATTTTGATGAAAACTCACTGAAATCAAGCTGTAACTTCAAGTTTATGCATCTTTCTATGCTTTCAGGTTGAAACTTGACTGAAAACTCACTTTGAACAAAAGTTATGGCATTTTTGTATCACAGGTCACAAATAGTGTTTTCTCAGCGAGAGAAGGCCAAAATGAACACTTCATGCAGAACTCCTGTATTTTGATGAAAACTCACTGAAATCAAGCTGTAACTTCAAGTTTATGCATCTTTCTATGCTTTCAGGTTGAAACTTGACTGAAAACTCACTTTGAACAAAAGTTATGGCATTTTTGTATCACAGGTCACAAATAGTGTTTTCTCAGCGAGAGAAGGCCAAAATGGATCACTTCATGCAGAACTCCTGTATTTTGATGAAAACTCACTGAAATCAAGCTGTAACTTCAAGTTTATGCATCTTTCTATGCTTTCAGGTTGAAACTTGACAGAAAACTCACTTTGAACAAAAGTAATGACTGTTCTGTGTCGCAGGTCACAAATAGCGTTTTCTCAGCGAGAGAAGGCCAAAATGAACACTTCATGCAGAACTCCTGTATTTTGATGAAAACTCACTGAAATCAAGCTGTAACTTCAAGTTTATGCATCTTTCTATGCTTTCAGGTTGAAACTTGACTGAAAACTCACTTTGAACAAAAGTAATGACTGTTCTGTGTCGCAGGTCACAAATAGCGTTTTCTCAGCGAGAGAAGGCCAAAATGAACACTTCATGCAGAACTCCTGTATTTTGATGAAAACTCACTGAAATCAAGCTGTAACTTCAAGTTTATGCATCTTTCTATGCTTTCAGGTTGAAACTTGACTGAAAACTCACTTTGAACAAAAGTTATGGCATTTTTGTATCACAGGTCACAAATAGTGTTTTCTCAGCGAGAGAAGGCCAAAATGAACACTTCATGCAGAACTCCTGTATTTTGATGAAAACTCACTGAAATCAAGCTGTAACTTCAAGTTTATGCATCTTTCTATGCTTTCAGGTTGAAACTTGACTGAAAACTCACTTTGAACAAAAGTTATGGCATTTTTGTATCACAGGTCACAAATAGTGTTTTCTCAGCGAGAGAAGGCCAAAATGGACACTTCATGCAGAACTCCTGTATTTTGATGAAAACTCACTGAAATCAAGCTGTAACTTCAAGTTTATGCATCTTTCTATGCTTTCAGGTTGAAACTTGACTGAAAACTCACTTTGAACAAAAGTTATGGCATTTTTGTATCACAGGTCACAAATAGTGTTTTCTCAGCGAGAGAAGGCCAAAATGAACACTTCATGCAGAACTCCTGTATTTTGATGAAAACCCACTGAAATCAAGCTGTAACTTCAAGTTTATGCATCTTTCTATGCTTTCAGGTTGAAACTTGACTGAAAACTCACTTTGAACAAAAGTTATGGCATTTTTGTATCACAGGTCACAAATAGTGTTTTCTCAGCGAGAGAAGGCCAAAATGAACACTTCATGCAGAACTCCTGTATTTTGATGAAAACTCACTGAAATCAAGCTGTAACTTCAAGTTTATGCATCTTTCTATGCTTTCAGGTTGAAACTTGACTGAAAACTCACTTTGAACAAAAGTTATGGCATTTTTGTATCACAGGTCACAAATAGTGTTTTCTCAGCGAGAGAAGGCCAAAATGAACACTTCATGCAGAACTCCTGTATTTTGATGAAAACTCACTGAAATCAAGCTGTAACTTCAAGTTTATGCATCTTTCTATGCTTTCAGGTTGAAACTTGACTGAAAACTCACTTTGAACAAAAGTTATGGCATTTTTGTATCACAGGTCACAAATAGTGTTTTCTCAGCGAGAGAAGGCCAAAATGAACACTTCATGCAGAACTCCTGTATTTTGATGAAAACTCACTGAAATCAAGCTGTAACTTCAAGTTTATGCATCTTTCTATGCTTTCAGGTTGAAACTTGACTGAAAACTCACTTTGAACAAAAGTTATGGCATTTTTGTATCACAGGTCACAAATAGTGTTTTCTCAGCGAGAGAAGGCCAAAATGAACACTTCATGCAGAACTCCTGTATTTTGATGAAAACTCACTGAAATCAAGCTGTAACTTCAAGTTTATGCATCTTTCTATGCTTTCAGGTTGAAACTTGACTGAAAACTCACTTTGAACAAAAGTTATGGCATTTTTGTATCACAGGTCACAAATAGTGTTTTCTCAGCGAGAGAAGGCCAAAATGAACACTTCATGCAGAACTCCTGTATTTTGATGAAAACTCACTGAAATCAAGCTGTAACTTCAAGTTTATGCATCTTTCTATGCTTTCAGGTTGAAACTTGACAGAAAACTCACTTTGAAAAAAAGTAATGACTGTTCTGTGTCGCAGGTCACAAATAGCGTTTTCTCAGCGAGAGAAGGCCAAAATGAACACTTCATGCAGAACTCCTGTATTTTGATGAAAACTCACTGAAATCAAGCTGTAACTTCAAGTTTATGCATCTTTCTATGCTTTCAGGTTGAAACTTGACTGAAAACTCACTTTGAACAAAAGTAATGACTGTTCTGTGTCGCAGGTCACAAATAGCGTTTTCTCAGCGAGAGAAGGCCAAAATGAACACTTCATGCAGAACTCCTGTATTTTGATGAAAACTCACTGAAATCAAGCTGTAACTTCAAGTTTATGCATCTTTCTATGCTTTCAGGTTGAAACTTGACTGAAAACTCACTTTGAACAAAAGTTATGGCATTTTTGTATCACAGGTCACAAATAGTGTTTTCTCAGCGAGAGAAGGCCAAAATGGACACTTCATGCAGAACTCCTGTATTTTGATGAAAACTCACTGAAATCAAGCTGTAACTTCAAGTTTATGCATCTTTCTATGCTTTCAGGTTGAAACTTGACTGAAAACTCACTTTGAACAAAAGTTATGGCATTTTTGTATCACAGGTCACAAATAGTGTTTTCTCAGCGAGAGAAGGCCAAAATGGACACTTCATGCAGAACTCCTGTATTTTGATGAAAACTCACTGAAATCAAGCTGTAACTTTAAGTTTATGCATCTTTCTATGCTTTCAGGTTGAAACTTGACTGAAAACTCACTTTGAACAAAAGTTATGGCATTTTTGTATCACAGGTCACAAATAGTGTTTTCTCAGCGAGAGAAGGCCAAAATGAACACTTCATGCAGAACTCCTGTATTTTGATGAAAACCCACTGAAATCAAGCTGTAACTTCAAGTTTATGCATCTTTCTATGCTTTCAGGTTGAAACTTGACTGAAAACTCACTTTGAACAAAAGTTATGGCATTTTTTGTATCACAGGTCACAAATAGTGTTTTCTCAGCGAGAGAAGGCCAAAATGAACACTTCATGCAGAACTCCTGTATTTTGATGAAAACTCACTGAAATCAAGCTGTAACTTCTAGTTTATGCATCTTTCTATGCTTTCAGGTTGAAACTTGACTGAAAACTCACTTTGAACAAAAGTTATGGCATTTTTGTATCACAGGTCACAAATAGTGTTTTCTCAGCGAGAGAAGGCCAAAATGAACACTTCATGCAGAACTCCTGTATTTTGATGAAAACTCACTGAAATCAAGCTGTAACTTCTTAGTTTATGCATCTTTCTATGCTTTCAGGTTGAAACTTGACTGAAAACTCACTTTGAACAAAAGTTATGGCATTTTTGTATCACAGGTCACAAATAGTGTTTTCTCAGCGAGAGAAGGCCAAAATGAACACTTCATGCAGAACTCCTGTATTTTGATGAAAACTCACTGAAATCAAGCTGTAACTTCAAGTTTATGCATCTTTCTATGCTTTCAGGTTGAAACTTGACTGAAAACTCACTTTGAACAAAAGTTATGGCATTTTTGTATCACAGGTCACAAATAGTGTTTTCTCAGCGAGAGAAGGCCAAAATGAACACTTCATGCAGAACTCCTGTATTTTGATGAAAACTCACTGAAATCAAGCTGTAACTTCAAGTTTATGCATCTTTCTATGCTTTCAGGTTGAAACTTGACTGAAAACTCACTTTGAACAAAAGTTATGGCATTTTTTTATCACAGGTCACAAATAGTGTTTTCTCAGCGAGAGAAGGCCAAAATGAACACTTCATGCAGAACTCCTGTATTTTAATGAAAACTCACTGAAATCAAGCTGTAACTTCAAGTTTATGCATCTTTCTATGCTTTCAGGTTGAAACTTGACTGAAAACTCACTTTGAACAAAAGTTATGGCATTTTTGTATCACAGGTCACAAATAGTGTTTTCTCAGCGAGAGAAGGCCAAAATGAACACTTCATGCAGAACTCCTGTATTTTGATGAAAACTCACTGAAATCAAGCTGTAACTTCAAGTTTATGCATCTTTCTATGCTTTCAGGTTGAAACTTGACAGAAAACTCACTTTGAACAAAAGTTATTGCTGTTTTGTATCACAGGTCACAAATAGTGTTTTCTCAGCGAGAGAAGGCCAAAATGAACACTTCATGCAGAACTCCTGTATTTTGATGAAAACTCACTGAAATCAAGCTGTAACTTCAAGTTTATGCATCTTTCTATGCTTTCAGGTTGAAACTTGACTGAAAACTCACTTTGAACAAAAGTTATGGCATTTTTGTATCACAGGTCACAAATAGTGTTTTCTCAGCGAGAGAAGGCCAAAATGGACACTTCATGCAGAACTCCTGTATTTTGATGAAAACTCACTGAAATCAAGCTGTAACTTCAAGTTTATGCATCTTTCTATGCTTTTAGGTTGAAACTTGACTGAAAACTCACTTTGAACAAAAGTTATGGCATTTTTGTATCACAGGTCACAAATAGTGTTTTCTCAGCGAGAGAAGGCCAAAATGAACACTTCGTGCAGAACTCCTGTATTTTGATGAAAACTCACTGAAATCAAGCTGTAACTTCAAGTTTATGCATCTTTCTATGCTTTCAGGTTGAAACTTGACTGAAAACTCACTTTGAACAAAAGTTATGGCATTTTTGTATCACAGGTCACAAATAGTGTTTTCTCAGCGGGAGAAGGCCAAAATGAACACTTCATGCAGAACTCCTGTATTTTGATGAAAACTCACTGAAATCAAGCTGTAACTTCAAGTTTATGCATCTTTCTATGCTTTCAGGTTGAAACTTGACTGAAAACTCACTTTGAATAAAAGTTATGGCATTTTTGTATCACAGGTCACAAATAGTGTTTTCTCAGCGAGAGAAGGCCAAAATGGACACTTCATGCAGAACTCCTGTATTTTGATGAAAACTCACTGAAATCAAGCTGTAACTTCAAGTTTATGCATCTTTCTATGCTTTTAGGTTGAAACTTGACTGAAAACTCACTTTGAACAAAAGTTATGGCATTTTTGTATCACAGGTCACAAATAGTGTTTTCTCAGCGAGAGAAGGCCAAAATGAACACTTCATGCAGAACTCCTGTATTTTGATGAAAACTCACTGAAATCAAGCTGTAACTTCAAGTTTATGCATCTTTCTATGCTTTCAGGTTGAAACTTGACAGAAAACTCACTTTGAACAAAAGTTATGGCTGTTCTGTGTCGCAGGTCACAAATAGCGCTTTCTCAGCGAGAGAAGGCCAAAATGAACACTTCATGCAGAACTCCTGTATTTTGATGAAAACTCACTGAAATCAAGCTGTAACTTCAAGTTTATGCATCTTTCTATGCTTTCAGGTTGAAACTTGACTGAAAACTCACTTTGAACAAAAGTTATGGCATTTTTGTATCACAGGTCACAAATAGTGTTTTCTCAGCGAGAGAAGGCCAAAATGGACACTTCATGCAGAACTCCTGTATTTTGATGAAAACTCACTGAAATCAAGCTGTAACTTCAAGTTTATGCATCTTTCTATGCTTTTAGGTTGAAACTTGACTGAAAACTCACTTTGAACAAAAGTTATGGCATTTTTGTATCACAGGTCACAAATAGTGTTTTCTCAGCGAGAGAAGGCCAAAATGAACACTTCATGCAGAACTCCTGTATTTTGATGAAAACTCACTGAAATCAAGCTGTAACTTCAAGTTTATGCATCTTTCTATGCTTTCAGGTTGAAACTTGACTGAAAACTCACTTTGAACAAAAGTTATGGCATTTTTGTATCACAGGTCACAAATAGTGTTTTCTCAGCGAGAGAAGGCCAAAATGAACACTTCATGCAGAACTCCTGTATTTTGATGAAAACTCACTGAAATCAAGCTGTAACTTCAAGTTTATGCATCTTTCTATGCTTTCAGGTTGAAACTTGACTGAAAACTCACTTAGAACAAAAGTTATGGCATTTTTGTATCACAGGTCACAAATAGTGTTTTCTCAGCGAGAGAAGGCCAAAATGAACACTTCATGCAGAACTCCTGTATTTTGATGAAAACTCACTGAAATCAAGCTGTAACTTCAAGTTTATGCATCTTTCTATGCTTTCAGGTTGAAACTTGACTGAAAACTCACTTTGAACAAAAGTTATGGCATTTTTTTATCACAGGTCACAAATAGTGTTTTCTCAGCGAGAGAAGGCCAAAATGAACACTTCATGCAGAACTCCTGTATTTTGATGAAAACTCACTGAAATCAAGCTGTAACTTCAAGTTTATGCATCTTTCTATGCTTTCAGGTTGAAACTTGACTGAAAACTCACTTTGAACAAAAGTTATGGCATTTTTGTATCACAGGTCACAAATAGTGTTTTCTCAGCGAGAGAAGGCCAAAATGAACACTTCATGCAGAACTCCTGTATTTTGATGAAAACTCACTGAAATCAAGCTGTAACTTCAAGTTTATGCATCTTTCTATGCTTTCAGGTTGAAACTTGACAGAAAACTCACTTTGAACAAAAGTTATGGCTGTTTTGTATCACAGGTCACAAATAGTGTTTTCTCAGCGAGAGAAGGCCAAAATGAACACTTCATGCAGAACTCCTGTATTTTGATGAAAACTCACTGAAATCAAGCTGTAACTTCAAGTTTATGCATCTTTCTATGCTTTCAGGTTGAAACTTGACAGAAAACTCACTTTGAACAAAAGTAATGGCATTTTTGTATCACAGGTCACAAATAGTGTTTTCTCAGCGAGAGAAGGCCAAAATGAACACTTCATGCAGAACTCCTGTATTTTGATGAAAACTCACTGAAATCAAGCTGTAACTTCAAGTTTATGCATCTTTCTATGCTTTCAGGTTGAAACTTGACTGAAAACTCACTTTGAACAAAAGTTATGGCATTTTTGTATCACAGGTCACAAATAGTGTTTTCTCAGCGAGAGAAGGCCAAAATGGACACTTCATGCAGAACTCCTGTATTTTGATGAAAACTCACTGAAATCAAGCTGTAACTTCAAGTTTATGCATCTTTCTATGCTTTCAGGTTGAAACTTGACTGAAAACTCACTTTGAACAAAAGTTATGGCATTTTTGTATCACAGGTCACAAATAGTGTTTTCTCAGCGAGAGAAGGCCAAAATGGACACTTCATGCAGAACTCCTGTATTTTGATGAAAACTCACTGAAATCAAGCTGTAACTTCAAGTTTATGCATCTTTCTATGCTTTTAGGTTGAAACTTGACTGAAAACTCACTTTGAACAAAAGTTATGGCATTTTTGTATCACAGGTCACAAATAGTGTTTTCTCAGCGAGAGAAGGCCAAAATGAACACTTCATGCAGAACTCCTGTTTTTTGATGAAAACTCACTGAAATCAAGCTGTAACTTCAAGTTTATGCATCTTTCTATGCTTTCAGGTTGAAACTTGACTGAAAACTCACTTTGAACAAAAGTTATGGCATTTTTGTATCACAGGTCACAAATAGTGTTTTCTCAGCGAGAGAAGGCCAAAATGAACACTTCATGCAGAACTCCTGTATTTTGTTGAAAACTCACTGAAATCAAGCTGTAACTTCAAGTTTATGCATCTTTCTATGCTTTCAGGTTGAAACTTGACTGAAAACTCACTTTGAACAAAAGTTATGGCATTTTTGTATCACAGGTCACAAATAGTGTTTTCTCAGCGAGAGAAGGCCAAAATGAACACTTCATGCAGAACTCCTGTATTTTGATGAAAACTCACTGAAATCAAGCTGTAACTTCAAGTTTATGCATCTTTCTATGCTTTCAGTTTGAAACTTGACTGAAAACTCACTTTGAACAAAAGTTATGGCATTTTTGTATCACAGGTCACAAATAGTGTTTTCTCAGCGAGAGAAGGCCAAAATGGACACTTCATGCAGAACTCCTGTATTTTGATGAAAACTCACTGAAATCAAGCTGTAACTTCAAGTTTATGCATCTTTCTATGCTTTTAGGTTGAAACTTGACTGAAAACTCACTTTGAACAAAAGTTATGGCATTTTTGTATCACAGGTCACAAATAGTGTTTTCTCAGCGAGAGAAGGCCAAAATGAACACTTCATGCAGAACTCCTGTATTTTGATGAAAACTCACTGAAATCAAGCTGTAACTTCAAGTTTATGCATCTTTCTATGCTTTCAGGTTGAAACTTGACTGAAAACTCACTTTGAACAAAAGTTATGGCATTTTTGTATCACAGGTCACAAATAGTGTTTTCTCAGCGAGAGAAGGCCAAAATGAACACTTCATGCAGAACTCCTGTATTTTGATGAAAACTCACTGAAATCAAGCTGTAACTTCAAGTTTATGCATCTTTCTATGCTTTCAGGTTGAAACTTGACAGAAAACTCACTTTGAACAAAAGTTATGGCTGTTCTGTGTCGCAGGTTACAAATAGCGTTTTCTCAGCGAGAGAAGGCCAAAATGAACACTTTGTGCAGAACTCCTGTATTTTGATGAAAACTCACTGAAATCAAGCTGTAACTTCAAGTTTATGCATCTTTCTATGCTTTCAGGTTGAAACTTGACTGAAAACTCACTTTGAACAAAAGTTATGGCATTTTTGTATCACAGGTCACAAATAGTGTTTTCTCAGCGAGAGAAGGCCAAAATGAACACTTCATGCAGAACTCCTGTATTTTGATGAAAACTCACTGAAATCAAGCTGTAACTTCAAGTTTATGCATCTTTCTATGCTTTCAGGTTGAAACTTGACTGAAAACTCACTTTGAACAAAAGTTATGGCATTTTTGTATCACAGGTCACAAATAGTGTTTTCTCAGCGAGAGAAGGCCAAAATGAACACTTCATGCAGAACTCCTGTATTTTGATGAAAACTCACTGAAATCAAGCTGTAACTTCAAGTTTATGCATCTTTCTATGCTTTCAGGTTGAAACTTGACTGAAAACTCACTTTGAACAAAAGTTATGGCATTTTTGTATCACAGGTCACTAATAGTGTTTTCTCAGCGAGAGAAGGCCAAAATGAACACTTCATGCAGAACTCCTGTATTTTGATGAAAACTCACTGAAATCAAGCTGTAACTTCAAGTTTATGCATCTTTCTATGCTTCAGGTTGAAACTTGACTGAAAACTCACTTTGAACAAAAGTTATGGCATTTTTGTATCACAGGTCACAAATAGTGTTTTCTCAGCGAGAGAAGGCCAAAATGAACACTTCATGCAGAACTCCTGTATTTTGATGAAAACTCACTGAAATCAAGCTGTAACTTCAAGTTTATGCATCTTTCTATGCTTTCAGGTTGAAACTTGACTAAAAACTCACTTTGAACAAAAGTTATGGCTTTTCTGTGTCGCAGGTCACAAATAGCGTTTTCTCAGCGAGAGGCCAAAATGAACACTTCATGCAGAACTCCTGTATTTTGATGAAAACTCACTGAAATCAAGCTGTAACTTCAAGTTTATGCATTTTTCTATGCTTTCAGGTTGAAACTTGACAGAAAACTGACTTTGAACAAAAGTTATGGCTGTTCTGTGTCGCAGGTCACAAATAGCGTTTTCTCAGCGAGAGAAGGCCAAAATGAACACTTCATGCAGAACTCCTGTATTTTGATGAAAACTCACTGAAATCAAGCTGTAAATTCAAGTTTATGCATCTTTCTATGCTTTCAGGTTGAAACTTGACTGAAAACTCACTTTGAACAAAAGTTATGGCATTTTTGTATCACAGGTCACAAATAGTGTTTTCTCAGCGAGAGAAGGCCAAAATGAACACTTTGTGCAGAACTCCTGTATTTTGATGAAAACTCACTGAAATCAAGCTGTAACTTCAAGTTTATGCATCTTTCTATGCTTTCAGGTTGAAACTTGACTGAAAACTCACTTTGAACAAAAGTTATGGCATTTTTGTATCACAGGTCACAAATAGTGTTTTCTCAGCGAGAGAAGGCCAAAATGAACACTTCATGCAGAACTCCTGTATTTTGATGAAAACTCACTGAAATCAAGCTGTAACTTCAAGTTTATGCATCTTTCTATGCTTTCAGTTTGAAACTTGACTGAAAACTCACTTTGAACAAATGTTATGGCATTTTTGTATCACAGGTCACAAATAGCGTTTTCTCAGCGAGAGAAGGCCAAAATGAACACTTCATGCAGAACTCCTGTATTTTGATGAAAACTCACTGAAATCAAGCTGTAACTTCAAGTTTATGCATCTTTCTATGCTTTCAGGTTGAAACTTGACTGAAAACTCACTTTGAACAAAAGTTATGGCATTTTTGTATCACAGGTCACAAATAGTGTTTTCTCAGCGAGAGAAGGCCAAAATGAACACTTCATGCAGAACTCCTGTATTTTGATGAAAACTCACTGAAATCAAGCTGTAACTTCAAGTTTATGCATCTTTCTATGCTTTCAGGTTGAAACTTGACAGAAAACTCACTTTGAACAAAAGTTATGGCTGTTCTGTGTCGCAGGTTACAAATAGCATTTTCTCAGCGAGAGAAGGCCAAAATGAACACTTCATGCAGAACTCCTGTATTTTGATGAAAACTCACTGAAATCAAGCTGTAACTTCAAGTTTATGCATCTTTCTATGCTTTCAGGTTGAAACTTGACTGAAAACTCACTTTGAACAAAAGTTATGGCATTTTTGTATCACAGGTCACAAATAGTGTTTTCTCAGCGAGAGAAGGCCAAAATGAACACTTCATGCAGAACTCCTGTATTTTGATGAAAACTCACTGAAATCAAGCTGTAACTTCAAGTTTATGCATCTTTCTATGCTTTCAGGTTGAAACTTGACAGAAAACTCACTTTGAACAAAAGTTATGGCTGTTCTGTGTCGCAGGTTACAAATAGCATTTTCTCAGCGAGAGAAGGCCAAAATGAACACTTCATGCAGAACTCCTGTATTTTGATGAAAACTCACTGAAATCAAGCTGTAACTTCAAGTTTATGCATCTTTCTATGCTTTCAGGTTGAAACTTGACTGAAAACTCACTTTGAACAAAAGTTATGGCATTTTTGTATCACAGGTCACAAATAGTGTTTTCTCAGCGAGAGAAGGCCAAAATGAACACTTCATGCAGAACTCCTGTATTTTGATGAAAACTCACTGAAATCAAGCTGTAACTTCAAGTTTATGCATCTTTCTATGCTTTCAGGTTGAAACTTGACTGAAAACTCACTTTGAACAAAAGTTATGGCATTTTTGTATCACAGGTCACAAATAGTGTTTTCTCAGCGAGAGAAGGCCAAAATGAACACTTCATGCAGAACTCCTGTATTTTGATGAAAACTCACTGAAATCAAGCTGTAACTTCAAGTTTATGCATCTTTCTATGCTTTCAGGTTGAAACTTGACTGAAAACTCACTTTGAACAAAAGTTATGGCATTTTTGTATCACAGGTCACAAATAGTGTTTTCTCAGCGAGAGAAGGCCAAAATGAACACTTCATGCAGAACGCCTGTATTTTGATGAAAACTCACTGAAATCAAGCTGTAACTTCAAGTTTATGCATCTTTCTATGCTTTCAGGTTGAAACTTGACTAAAAACTCACTTTGAACAAAAGTTATGGCTGTTCTGTGTCGCAGGTCACAAATAGCGTTTTCTCAGCGAGAGGCCAAAATGAACACTTCATGCAGAACTCCTGTATTTTGATGAAAACTCACTGAAATCAAGCTGTAACTTCAAGTTTATGCATTTTTCTATGCTTTCAGGTTGAAACTTGACAGAAAACTCACTTTGAACAAAAGTTATGGCTGTTCTGTGTCGCAGGTCACAAATAGCGTTTTCTCAGCGAGAGAAGGCCAAAATGAACACTTCATGCAGAACTCCTGTATTTTGATGAAAACTCACTGAAATCAAGCTGTAACTTCAAGTTTATGCATCTTTCTATGCTTTCAGGTTGAAACTTGACTGAAAACTCACTTTGAACAAAAGTTATGGCATTTTTGTATCACAGGTCACAAATAGTGTTTTCTCAGCGAGAGAAGGCCAAAATGAACACTTCATGCAGAACTCCTGTATTTTGATGAAAACTCACTGAAATCAAGCTGTAACTTCAAGTTTATGCATCTTTCTATGCTTTCAGTTTGAAACTTGACTGAAAACTCACTTTGAACAAAAGTTATGGCTGTTCTGTGTCGCAGGTCACAAATAGCGTTTTCTCAGCGAGAGGCCAAAATGAACACTTCATGCAGAACTCCTGTATTTTGATGAAAACTCACTGAAATCAAGCTGTAACTTCAAGTTTATGCATTTTTCTATGCTTTCAGGTTGAAACTTGACAGAAAACTGACTTTGAACAAAAGTTATGGCTGTTCTGTGTCGCAGATCACAAATAGCGTTTTCTCAGCGAGAGAAGGCCAAAATGAACACTTCATGCAGAACTCCTGTATTTTGATGAAAACTCACTGAAATCAAGCTGTAAATTCAAGTTTATGCATCTTTCTATGCTTTCAGGTTGAAACTTGACTGAAAACTCACTTTGAACAAAAGTTATGGCATTTTTGTATCACAGGTCACAAATAGTGTTTTCTCAGCGAGAGAAGGCCAAAATGAACACTTCATGCAGAACTCCTGTATTTTGATGAAAACTCACTGAAATCAAGCTGTAACTTCAAGTTTATGCATCTTTCTATGCTTTCAGGTTGAAACTTGACAGAAAACTCACTTTGAACAAAAGTTATGGCTGTTCTGTGTCGCAGGTTACAAATAGCGTTTTCTCAGCGAGAGAAGGCCAAAATGAACACTTCATGCAGAACTCCTGTATTTTGATGAAAACTCACTGAAATCAAGCTGTAACTTCAAGTTTATGCATCTTTCTATGCTTTCAGGTTGAAACTTGACTGAAAACTCACTTTGAACAAAAGTTATGGCATTTTTGTATCACAGGTCACAAATAGTGTTTTCTCAGCGAGAGAAGGCCAAAATGAACACTTCATGCAGAACTCCTGTATTTTGATGAAAACTCACTGAAATCAAGCTGTAACTTCAAGTTTATGCATCTTTCTATGCTTTCAGGTTGAAACTTGACTGAAAACTCACTTTGAACAAAAGTTATGGCATTTTTGTATCACAGGTCACAAATAGTGTTTTCTCAGCGAGAGAAGGCCAAAATGAACACTTCATGCAGAACTCCTGTATTTTGATGAAAACTCACTGAAATCAAGCTGTAACTTCAAGTTTATGCATCTTTCTATGCTTTCAGGTTGAAACTTGACTGAAAACTCACTTTGAACAAAAGTTATGGCATTTTTGTATCACAGGTCACAAATAGTGTTTTCTCAGCGAGAGAAGGCCAAAATGAACACTTCATGCAGAACGCCTGTATTTTGATGAAAACTCACTGAAATCAAGCTGTAACTTCAAGTTTATGCATCTTTCTATGCTTTCAGGTTGAAACTTGACTAAAAACTCACTTTGAACAAAAGTTATGGCTGTTCTGTGTCGCAGGTCACAAATAGCGTTTTCTCAGCGAGAGGCCAAAATGAACACTTCATGCAGAACTCCTGTATTTTGATGAAAACTCACTGAAATCAAGCTGTAACTTCAAGTTTATGCATTTTTCTATGCTTTCAGGTTGAAACTTGACAGAAAACTCACTTTGAACAAAAGTTATGGCTGTTCTGTGTCGCAGGTCACAAATAGCGTTTTCTCAGCGAGAGAAGGCCAAAATGAACACTTCATGCAGAACTCCTGTATTTTGATGAAAACTCACTGAAATCAAGCTGTAACTTCAAGTTTATGCATCTTTCTATGCTTTCAGGTTGAAACTTGACTGAAAACTCACTTTGAACAAAAGTTATGGCATTTTTGTATCACAGGTCACAAATAGTGTTTTCTCAGCGAGAGAAGGCCAAAATGAACACTTCATGCAGAACTCCTGTATTTTGATGAAAACTCACTGAAATCAAGCTGTAACTTCAAGTTTATGCATCTTTCTATGCTTTCAGGTTGAAACTTGACTGAAAATTCACTTTGAACAAAAGTTATGGCATTTTTGTATCACAGGTCACAAATAGTGTTTTCTCAGCAAGAGAAGGCCAAAATGAACACTTCATGCAGAACTCCTGTATTTTGATGAAAACTCACTGAAATCAAGCTGTAACTTCAAGTTTATGCATCTTTCTATGCTTTCAGGTTGAAACTTGACTGAAAACTCACTTTGAACAAAAGTTATGGCATTTTTGTATCACAGGTCACAAATAGTGTTTTCTCAGCGAGAGAAGGCCAAAATGAACACTTCATGCAGAACTCCTGTATTTTGATGAAAACTCACTGAAATCAAGCTGTAACTTCAAGTTTATGCATCTTTCTATGCTTTCAGGTTGAAACTTGACTGAAAACTCACTTAGAACAAAAGTTATGGCATTTTTGTATCACAGGTCACAAATAGTGTTTTCTCAGCGAGAGAAGGCCAAAATGAACACTTCATGCAGAACTCCTGTATTTTGATGAAAACTCACTGAAATCAAGCTGTAACTTAGAGTTTATGCATCTTTCTATGCTTTCAGGTTGAAACTTGACAGAAAACTCACTTTGAACAAAAGTTATGGCTGTTCTGTGTCGCAGGTCACAAATAGCGTTTTCTCAGCGAGAGAAGGCCAAAATGAACACTTCATGCAGAACTCCTGTATTTTGATGAAAACTCACTGAAATCAAGCTGTAACTTCAAGTTTATGCATCTTTCTATGCTTTCAGGTTGAAACTTGACTGAAAACTCACTTTGAACAAAAGTTATGGCATTTTTGTATCACAGGTCACAAATAGTGTTTTCTCAGCGAGAGAAGGCCAAAATGAACACTTCATGCAGAACTCCTGTATTTTGATGAAAACTCACTGAAATCAAGCTGTAACTTCAAGTTTATGCATCTTTCTATGCTTTCAGGTTGAAACTTGACTGAAAACTCACTTTGAACAAAAGTTATGGCATTTTTGTATCACAGGTCACAAATAGTGTTTTCTCAGCAAGAGAAGGCCAAAATGAACACTTCATGCAGAACTCCTGTATTTTGATGAAAACTCACTGAAATCAAGCTGTAACTTCAAGTTTATGCATCTTTCTATGCTTTCAGGTTGAAACTTGACTGAAAACTCACTTTGAACAAAAGTTATGGCATTTTTGTATCACAGGTCACAAATAGTGTTTTCTCAGCGAGAGAAGGCCAAAATGAACACTTCATGCAGAACTCCTGTATTTTGATGAAAACTCACTGAAATCAAGCTGTAACTTAGAGTTTATGCATCTTTCTATGCTTTCAGGTTGAAACTTGACAGAAAACTCACTTTGAACAAAAGTTATGGCTGTTCTGTGTCGCAGGTCACAAATAGCGTTTTCTCAGCGAGAGAAGGCCAAAATGAACACTTCATGCAGAACTCCTGTATTTTGATGAAAACTCACTGAAATCAAGCTGTAACTTCAAGTTTATGCATCTTTCTATGCTTTCAGGTTGAAACTTGACTGAAAACTCACTTTGAACAAAAGTTATGGCATTTTTGTATCACAGGTCACAAATAGTGTTTTCTCAGCGAGAGAAGGCCAAAATGAACACTTCATGCAGAACTCCTGTATTTTGATGAAAACTCACTGAAATCAAGCTGTAACTTCAAGTTTATGCATCTTTCTATGCTTTCAGGTTGAAACTTGACTGAAAACTCACTTTGAACAAAAGTTATGGCATTTTTGTATCACAGGTCACAAATAGTGTTTTCTCAGCGAGAGAAGGCCAAAATGAACACTTCATGCAGAACTCCTGTATTTTGATGAAAACTCACTGAAATCAAGCTGTAACTTCAAGTTTATGCATCTTTCTATGCTTTCAGGTTGAAACTTGACTGAAAACTCACTTTGAACAAAAGTTATGGCATTTTTGTATCACAGGTCACAAATAGTGTTTTCTCAGCGAGAGAAGGCCAAAATGAACACTTCATGCAGAACTCCTGTATTTTGATGAAAACTCACTGAAATCAAGCTGTAACTTCAAGTTTATGCATCTTTCTATGCTTTCAGGTTGAAACTTGACAGAAAACTCACTTTGAACAAAAGTTATGGCTGTTCTGTGTCGCAGGTCACAAATAGCGTTTTCTCAGCGAGAGAAGGCCAAAATGAACACTTCATGCAGAACTCCTGTATTTTGATGAAAAATCACTGAAATCAAGCTGTAACTTCTTAGTTTATGCATCTTTCTATGCTTTCAGGTTGAAACTTGACTGAAAACTCACTTTGAACAAAAGTTATGGCATTTTTGTATCACAGGTCACAAATAGTGTTTTCTCAGCGAGAGAAGGCCAAAATGAACACTTCATGCAGAACTCCTGTATTTTGATGAAAAATCACTGAAATCAAGCTGTAACTTCTTAGTTTATGCATCTTTCTATGCTTTCAGGTTGAAACTTGACAGAAAACTCACTTTGAACAAAAGTTATGGCTGTTCTGTGTCGCAGGTCACAAATAGCGTTTTCTCAGCGAGAGAAGGCCAAAATGAACACTTCATGCAGAACTCCTGTATTTTGATGAAAACTCACTGAAATCAAGCTGTAACTTCAAGTTTATGCATCTTTCTATGCTTTCAGGTTGAAACTTGACTGAAAACTCATTTTGAACAAAAGTTATGGCATTTTTGTATCACAGGTCACAAATAGTGTTTTCTCAGCGAGAGAAGGCCAAAATGGACACTTCATGCAGAACTCCTGTATTTTGATGAAAACTCACTGAAATCAAGCTGTAACTTCAAGTTTATGCATCTTTCTATGCTTTTAGGTTGAAACTTGACTGAAAACTCACTTTGAACAAAAGTTATGGCATTTTTGTATCACAGGTCACAAATAGTGTTTTCTCAGCGAGAGAAGGCCAAAATGAACACTTCATGCAGAACTCCTGTATTTTGATGAAAACTCACTGAAATCAAGCTGTAACTTCAAGTTTATGCATCTTTCTATGCTTTCAGGTTGAAACTTGACTGAAAACTCACTTTGAACAAAAGTTATGGCATTTTTGTATCACAGGTCACAAATAGTGTTTTCTCAGCGAGAGAAGGCCAAAATGAACACTTTGTGCAGAACTCCTGTATTTTGATGAAAACTCACTGAAATCAAGCTGTAACTTCAAGTTTATGCATCTTTCTATGCTTTCAGGTTGAAACTTGACTGAAAACTCACTTTGAACAAAAGTTATGGCATTTTTGTATCACAGGTCACAAATAGTGTTTTCTCAGCGAGAGAAGGCCAAAATGAACACTTCATGCAGAACTCCTGTATTTTGATGAAAACTCACTGAAATCAAGCTGTAACTTCAAGTTTATGCATCTTTCTATGCTTTCAGTTTGAAACTTGACTGAAAACTCACTTTGAACAAATGTTATGGCATTTTTGTATCACAGGTCACAAATAGCGTTTTCTCAGCGAGAGAAGGCCAAAATGAACACTTCATGCAGAACTCCTGTATTTTGATGAAAACTCACTGAAATCAAGCTGTAACTTCAAGTTTATGCATCTTTCTATGCTTTCAGGTTGAAACTTGACTGAAAACTCACTTTGAACAAAAGTTATGGCATTTTTGTATCACAGGTCACAAATAGTGTTTTCTCAGCGAGAGAAGGCCAAAATGAACACTTCATGCAGAACTCCTGTATTTTGATGAAAACTCACTGAAATCAAGCTGTAACTTCAAGTTTATGCATCTTTCTATGCTTTCAGGTTGAAACTTGACAGAAAACTCACTTTGAACAAAAGTTATGGCTGTTCTGTGTCGCAGGTTACAAATAGCGTTTTCTCAGCGAGAGAAGGCCAAAATGAACACTTCATGCAGAACTCCTGTATTTTGATGAAAACTCACTGAAATCAAGCTGTAACTTCAAGTTTATGCATCTTTCTATGCTTTCAGGTTGAAACTTGACTGAAAACTCACTTTGAACAAAAGTTATGGCATTTTTGTATCACAGGTCACAAATAGTGTTTTCTCAGCGAGAGAAGGCCAAAATGAACACTTCATGCAGAACTCCTGTATTTTGATGAAAACTCACTGAAATCAAGCTGTAACTTCAAGTTTATGCATCTTTCTATGCTTTCAGGTTGAAACTTGACTGAAAACTCACTTTGAACAAAAGTTATGGCATTTTTGTATCACAGGTCACAAATAGTGTTTTCTCAGCGAGAGAAGGCCAAAATGAACACTTCATGCAGAACTCCTGTATTTTGATGAAAACTCACTGAAATCAAGCTGTAACTTCAAGTTTATGCATCTTTCTATGCTTTCAGGTTGAAACTTGACTGAAAACTCACTTTGAACAAAAGTTATGGCATTTTTGTATCACAGGTCACAAATAGTGTTTTCTCAGCGAGAGAAGGCCAAAATGAACACTTCATGCAGAACGCCTGTATTTTGATGAAAACTCACTGAAATCAAGCTGTAACTTCAAGTTTATGCATCTTTCTATGCTTTCAGGTTGAAACTTGACTAAAAACTCACTTTGAACAAAAGTTATGGCTGTTCTGTGTCGCAGGTCACAAATAGCGTTTTCTCAGCGAGAGGCCAAAATGAACACTTCATGCAGAACTCCTGTATTTTGATGAAAACTCACTGAAATCAAGCTGTAACTTCAAGTTTATGCATTTTTCTATGCTTTCAGGTTGAAACTTGACAGAAAACTCACTTTGAACAAAAGTTATGGCTGTTCTGTGTCGCAGGTCACAAATAGCGTTTTCTCAGCGAGAGAAGGCCAAAATGAACACTTCATGCAGAACTCCTGTATTTTGATGAAAACTCACTGAAATCCAGCTGTAAATTCAAGTTTATGCATCTTTCTATGCTTTCAGGTTGAAACTTGACTGAAAACTCACTTTGAACAAAAGTTATGGCATTTTTGTATCACAGGTCACAAATAGTGTTTTCTCAGCGAGAGAAGGCCAAAATGAACACTTTGTGCAGAACTCCTGTATTTTGATGAAAACTCACTGAAATCAAGCTGTAACTTCAAGTTTATGCATCTTTCTATGCTTTCAGGTTGAAACTTGACTGAAAACTCACTTTGAACAAAAGTTATGGCATTTTTGTATCACAGGTCACAAATAGTGTTTTCTCAGCGAGAGAAGGCCAAAATGAACACTTCATGCAGAACTCCTGTATTTTGATGAAAACTCACTGAAATCAAGCTGTAACTTCAAGTTTATGCATCTTTCTATGCTTTCAGTTTGAAACTTGACTGAAAACTCACTTTGAACAAAAGTTATGGCATTTTTGTATCACAGGTCACAAATAGCGTTTTCTCAGCGAGAGAAGGCCAAAATGAACACTTCATGCAGAACTCCTGTATTTTGATGAAAACTCACTGAAATCAAGCTGTAAATTCAAGTTTATGCATCTTTCTATGCTTTCAGGTTGAAACTTGACTGAAAACTCACTTTGAACAAAAGTTATGGCATTTTTTTATCACAGGTCACAAATAGTGTTTTCTCAGCGAGAGAAGGCCAAAATGAACACTTCATGCAGAACTCCTGTATTTTGATGAAAACTCACTGAAATCAAGCTGTAACTTCAAGTTTATGCATCTTTCTATGCTTTCAGGTTGAAACTTGACTGAAAACTCACTTTGAACAAAAGTTATGCCATTTTTGTATCACAGGTCACAAATAGTGTTTTCTCAGCGAGAGAAGGCCAAAATGAACACTTCATGCAGAACTCCTGTATTTTGATGAAAACTCACTGAAATCAAGCTGTAACTTCAAGTTTATGCATCTTTCTATGCTTTCAGGTTGAAACTTGACAGAAAACTCACTTTGAACAAAAGTTATGGCTGTTCTGTGTCGCAGGTCACAAATAGCGCTTTCTCAGCGAGAGAAGGCCAAAATGAACACTTCATGCAGAACTCCTGTATTTTGATGAAAACTCACTGAAATCAAGCTGTAACTTCAAGTTTATGCATCTTTCTATGCTTTCAGGTTGAAACTTGACTGAAAACTCACTTTGAACAAAAGTTATGGCTGTTCTGTGTCGCAGGTCACAAATAGTGTTTTCTCAGCGAGAGAAGGCCAAAATGAACACTTCATGCAGAACTCCTGTATTTTGATGAAAACTCACTGAAATCAAGCTGTAACTTCAAGTTTATGCATCTTTCTATGCTTTCAGGTTGAAACTTGACTGAAAACTCACTTTGAACAAAAGTTATGGCATTTTTGTATCACAGGTCACAAATAGTGTTTTCTCAGCGAGAGAAGGCCAAAATGAACACTTCATGCAGAACTCCTGTATTTTGATGAAAACTCACTGAAATCAAGCTGTAACTTCAAGTTTATGCATCTTTCTATGCTTTCAGGTTGAAACTTGACTGAAAACTCACTTTGAACAAAAGTTATGGCATTTTTGTATCACAGGTCACAAATAGTGTTTTCTCAGCGAGAGAAGGCCAAAATGAACACTTCATGCAGAACTCCTATATTTTGATGAAAACTCACTGAAATCAAGCTGTAACTTCAAGTTTATGCATCTTTCTATGCTTTCAGGTTGAAACTTGACAGAAAACTCACTTTGAACAAAAGTTATGGCTGTTCTGTGTCGCAGGTCACAAATAGCGTTTTCTCAGCCAGAGAAGGCCAAAATGAACACTTCATGCAGAACTCCTGTATTTTGATGAAAACTCACTGAAATCAAGCTGTAACTTCAAGTTTATGCATCTTTCTATGCTTTCAGGTTGAAACTTGACAGAAAACTCACTTTGAACAAAAGTTATGGCTGTTCTGTGTCGCAGGTCACAAATAGCGTTTTCTCAGCGAGAGAAGGCCAAAATGAACACTTCATGCAGAACTCCTGTATTTTGATGAAAACTCACTGAAATCAAGCTGTAAATTCAAGTTTATGCATCTTTCTATGCTTTCAGGTTGAAACTTGACTGAAAACTCACTTTGAACAAAAGTTATGGCTGTTCTGTGTCGCAGGTCACAAATAGCGTTTTCTCAGCGAGAGAAGGCCAAAATGAACACTTCATGCAGAACTCCTGTATTTTGATGAAAACTCACTGAAATCAAGCTGTAACTTCAAGTTTATGCATTTTTCTATGCTTTCAGGTTAAAACTTGACAGAAAACTCACTTTGAACAAAAGTTATGGCTGTTCTGTGTCGCAGGTCACAAATAGCGTTTTCTCAGCGAGAGAAGGCCAAAATGAACACTTCATGCAGAACTCCTGTATTTTGATGAAAACTCACTGAAATCAAGCTGTAAATTCAAGTTTATGCATCTTTCTATGCTTTCAGGTTGAAACTTGACAGAAAACTCACTTTGAACAAAAGTTATGGCTGTTCTGTGTCGCAGGTCACAAATAGCGTTTTCTCAGCGAGAGAAGGCCAAAATGAACACTTCATGCAGAACTCCTGTATTTTGATGAAAACTCACTGAAATCAAGCTGTAACTTCAAGTTTATGCATTTTTCTATGCTTTCAGGTTAAAACTTGACAGAAAACTCACTTTGAACAAAAGTTATGGCTGTTCTGTGTCGCAGGTCACAAATAGCGTTTTCTCAGCGAGAGAAGGCCAAAATGTACACTTCATGCAGAACTCCTGTATTTTGATGAAAACTCACTGAAATCAAGCTGTAACTTCAAGTTTATGCATCTTTCTATGCTTTCAGGTTGAAACTTGACTGAAAACTCACTTTGAACAAAAGTTATGGCATTTTTGTATCAGAGGTCACAAATAGTGTTTTCTCAGCGAGAGAAGGCCAAAATGAACACTTCATGCAGAACTCCTGTATTTTGATGAAAACTCACTGAAATCAAGCTGTAACTTCAAGTTTATGCATCTTTCTATGCTTTCAGGTTGAAACTTGACTGAAAACTCACTTTGAACAAAAGTTATGGCATTTTTGTATCACAGGTCACAAATAGTGTTTTCTCAGCGAGAGAAGGCCAAAATGAACACTTCATGCAGAACTCCTGTATTTTGATGAAAACTCACTGAAATCAAGCTGTAACTTCAAGTTTATGCATCTTTCTATGCTTTCAGGTTAAAACTTGACTGAAAACTCACTTTGAACAAAAGTTATGGCATTTTTGTATCACAGGTCACAAATAGTGTTTTCTCAGCGAGAGAAGGCCAAAATGAACACTTCATGCAGAACTCCTGTATTTTGATGAAAACTCACTGAAATCAAGCTGTAACTTCAAGTTTATGCATCTTTCTATGCTTTCAGGTTGAAACTTGACAGAAAACTCACTTTCAACAAAAGTTATGGCTGTTCTGTGTCGCAGGTCACAAATAGCGCTTTCTCAGCGAGAGAAGGCCAAAATGAACACTTCATGCAGAACTCCTGTATTTTGATGAAAACTCACTGAAATCAAGCTGTAACTTCAAGTTTATGCATCTTTCTATGCTTTCAGGTTGAAACTTGACTGAAAACTCACTTTGAACAAAAGTTATGGCATTTTTGTATCACAGGTCACAAATAGTGTTTTCTCAGCGGGAGAAGGCCAAAATGAACACTTCATGCAGAACTCCTGTATTTTGATGAAAACTCACTGAAATCAAGCTGTAACTTCAAGTTTATGCATCTTTCTATGCTTTCAGGTTGAAACTTGACTGAAAACTCACTTTGAACAAAAGTTATGGCATTTTTGTATCACAGGTCACAAATAGTGTTTTCTCAGCGAGAGAAGGCCAAAATGAACACTTCATGCAGAACTCCTGTATTTTGATGAAAACTCACTGAAATCAAGCTGTAACTTCAAGTTTATGCATCTTTCTATGCTTTCAGGTTGAAACTTGACAGAAAACTCACTTTGAACAAAAGTTATGGCTGTTCTGTGTCGCAGGTCACAAATAGCGTTTTCTCAGCGAGAGAAGGCCAAAATGAACACTTCATGCAGAACTCCTGTATTTTGATGAAAACTCACTGAAATCAAGCTGTAACTTCAAGTTTATGCATTTTTCTATGCTTTCAGGTTGAAACTTGACTGAAAACTCACTTTGAACAAAAGTTATGGCATTTTTGTATCACAGGTCACAAATAGTGTTTTCTCAGCGAGAGAAGGCCAAAATGAACACTTCATGCAGAACTCCTGTATTTTGATGAAAACTCACTGAAATCAAGCTGTAAATTCAAGTTTATGCATCTTTCTATGCTTTCAGGTTGAAACTTGACTGAAAACTCACTTTGAACAAAAGTTATGGCATTTTTGTATCACAGGTCACAAATAGTTTTTTCTCAGCGAGAGAAGGCCAAAATGAACACTTTGTGCAGAACTCCTGTATTTTGATGAAAAGTCACTGAAATCAAGCTGTAACTTCAAGTTTATGCATCTTTCTATGCTTTAAGGTTGAAACTTGACTGAAAACTCACTTTGAACAAAAGTTATGGCATTTTTGTATCACAGGTCACAAATAGTGTTTTCTCAGCGAGAGAAGGCCAAAATGAACACTTCATGCAGAACTCCTGTATTTTGATGAAAACTCACTGAAATCAAGCTGTAACTTCAAGTTTATGCATCTTTCTATGCTTTCAGTTTGAAACTTGACTGAAAACTCACTTTGAACAAAAGTTATGGCATTTTTGTATCACAGGTCACAAATAGTGTTTTCTCAGCGAGAGAAGGCCAAAATGAACACTTCATGCAGAACTCCTGTATTTTGATGAAAACTCACTGAAATCAAGCTGTAACTTCAAGTTTATGCATCTTTCTATGCTTTCAGGTTGAAACTTGACTGAAAACTCACTTTGAACAAAAGTTATGGCATTTTTGTATCACAGGTCACAAAATTGTGTTTTCTCAGCGAGAGAAGGCCAAAATTAACACTTCATGCAGAACTCCTGTATTTTGATGAAAACTCACTGAAATCAAGCTGTAACTTCAAGTTTATCCATCTTTCTATGCTTTCAGGTTGAAACTTGACAGAAAACTCACTTTGAACAAAAGTTATGGCTGTTCTGTGTCGCAGGTCACAAATAGCGTTTTCTCAGCGAGAGAAGGCCAAAATGAACACTTCATGCAGAACTCCTGTATTTTGATGAAAACTCACTGAAATCAAGCTGTAACTTCAAGTTTATGCATCTTTCTATGCTTTCAGGTTGAAACTTGACTGAAAACTCACTTTGAACAAAAGTTATGGCATTTTTGTATCACAGGTCACAAATATTTTTTTCTCAGCGAGAGAAGGCCAAAATGAACACTTCATGCAGAACTCCTGTATTTTGATGAAAACTCACTGAAATCAAGCTGTAACTTCAAGTTTATGCATCTTTCTATGCTTTCAGGTTGAAACTTGACTGAAAACTCACTTTGAACAAAAGTTATGGCATTTTTGTATCACAGGTCACAAATAGTGTTTTCTCAGCGGGAGAAGGCCAAAATGAACACTTCATGCAGAACTCCTGTATTTTGATGAAAACTCACTCAAATCAAGCTGTAACTTCAAGTTTATGCATCTTTCTATGCTTTCAGGTTGAAACTTGACTGAAAACTCACTTTGAACAAAAGTTATGGCATTTTTGTATCACAGGTCACAAATAGTGTTTTCTCAGCGAGAGAAGGCCAAAATGAACACTTCATGCAGAACTCCTGTATTTTGATGAAAACTCACTGAAATCAAGCTGTAACTTCAAGTTTATGCATCTTTCTATGCTTTCAGGTTGAAACTTGACTGAAAACTCACTTTGAACAAAAGTTATGGCATTTTTGTATCACAGGTCACAAATAGTGTTTTCTCAGCGAGAGAAGGCCAAAATGAACACTTCATGCAGAACTCCTGTATTTTGATGAAAACTCACTGAAATCAAGCTGTAACTTCAAGTTTATGCATTTTTCTATGCTTTCAGGTTGAAACTTGACTGAAAACTCACTTTGAACAAAAGTTATGGCTGTTCTGTGTCGCAGGTCACAAATAGTGTTTTCTCAGCGAGAGAAGGCCAAAATGAACACTTCATGCAGAACTCCTGTATTTTGATGAAAACTCACTGAAATCAAGCTGTAACTTCAAGTTTATGCATCTTTCTATGCTTTCAGGTTGAAACTTGACTGAAAACTCACTTTGAACAAAAGTTATGGCATTTTTGTATCACAGGTCACAAATAGTGTTTTCTCAGCGAGAGAAGGCCAAAATGAACACTTCATGCAGAACTCCTGTATTTTGATGAAAACTCACTGAAATCAAGCTGTAACTTCAAGTTTATGCATCTTTCTATGCTTTCAGGTTGAAACTTGACTGAAAACTCACTTTGAACAAAAGTTATGGCATTTTTGTATCACAGGTCACAAATAGTGTTTTCTCAGCGAGAGAAGGCCAAAATGAACACTTCATGCAGAACTCCTGTATTTTGATGAAAACTCACTGAAATCAAGCTGTAACTTCAAGTTTATGCATCTTTCTATGCTTTCAGGTTGAAACTTGACAGAAAACTCACTTTGAACAAAAGTTATGGCTGTTCTGTGTCGCAGGTCACAAATAGCGTTTTCTCAGCCAGAGAAGGCCAAAATGAACACTTCATGCAGAACTCCTGTATTTTGATGAAAACTCACTGAAATCAAGCTGTAACTTCAAGTTTATGCATCTTTCTATGCTTTCAGGTTGAAACTTGACAGAAAACTCACTTTGAACAAAAGTTATGGCTGTTCTGTGTCGCAGGTCACAAATAGCGTTTTCTCAGCGAGAGAAGGCCAAAATGAACACTTCATGCAGAACTCCTGTATTTTGATGAAAACTCACTGAAATCAAGCTGTAAATTCAAGTTTATGCATCTTTCTATGCTTTCAGGTTGAAACTTGACTGAAAACTCACTTTGAACAAAAGTTATGGCTGTTCTGTGTCGCAGGTCACAAATAGCGTTTTCTCAGCGAGAGAAGGCCAAAATGAACACTTCATGCAGAACTCCTGTATTTTGATGAAAACTCACTGAAATCAAGCTGTAACTTCAAGTTTATGCATTTTTCTATGCTTTCAGGTTAAAACTTGACAGAAAACTCACTTTGAACAAAAGTTATGGCTGTTCTGTGTCGCAGGTCACAAATAGCGTTTTCTCAGCGAGAGAAGGCCAAAATGAACACTTCATGCAGAACTCCTGTATTTTGATGAAAACTCACTGAAATCAAGCTGTAAATTCAAGTTTATGCATCTTTCTATGCTTTCAGGTTGAAACTTGACAGAAAACTCACTTTGAACAAAAGTTATGGCTGTTCTGTGTCGCAGGTCACAAATAGCGTTTTCTCAGCGAGAGAAGGCCAAAATGAACACTTCATGCAGAACTCCTGTATTTTGATGAAAACTCACTGAAATCAAGCTGTAACTTCAAGTTTATGCATTTTTCTATGCTTTCAGGTTAAAACTTGACAGAAAACTCACTTTGAACAAAAGTTATGGCTGTTCTGTGTCGCAGGTCACAAATAGCGTTTTCTCAGCGAGAGAAGGCCAAAATGAACACTTCATGCAGAACTCCTGTATTTTGATGAAAACTCACTGAAATCAAGCTGTAAATTCAAGTTTATGCATCTTTCTATGCTTTCAGGTTGAAACTTGACTGAAAACTCACTTTGAACAAAAGTTATGGCATTTTTGTATCACAGGTCACAAATAGTGTTTTCTCAGCGAGAGAAGGCCAAAATGAAAACTTTGTGCAGAACTCCTGTATTTTGATGAAAACTCACTGAAATCAAGCTGTAACTTCAAGTTGATGCATCTTTCTATGCTTTCAGTTTGAAACTTGAC
This sequence comes from Aulostomus chinensis, assembly GCF_037954235.1. Taxonomy (NCBI): domain Eukaryota; kingdom Metazoa; phylum Chordata; class Actinopteri; order Syngnathiformes; family Aulostomidae; genus Aulostomus; species Aulostomus chinensis. The sequence goes on from NW_028234275.1 coordinate 29,231, forward strand.
TGAAAACTCACTTTGAACAAAAGTTATGGCATTTTTGTATCACAGGTCACAAATAGTGTTTTCTCAGCGAGAGAAGGCCAAAATGAACACTTCATGCAGAACTCCTGTATTTTGATGAAAACTCACTGAAATCAAGCTGTAACTTCAAGTTTATGCATCTTTCTATGCTTTCAGGTTGAAACTTGACAGAAAACTCACTTTGAACAAAAGTTATGGCTGTTCTGTGTCGCAGGTCACAAATAGCGTTTTCTCAGCGAGAGAAGGCCAAAATGAATACTTCATGCAGAACTCCTGTATTTTGATGAAAACTCACTGAAATCAAGCTGTAACTTCAAGTTTATGCATTTTTCTATGCTTTCAGGTTGAAACTTGACAGAAAACTCACTTTGAACAAAAGTTATGGCTGTTCTGTGTCGCAGGTCACAAATAGCGTTTTCTCAGCGAGAGAAGGCCAAAATGAACACTTCATGCAGAACTCCTGTATTTTGATGAAAAGTCACTGAAATCAAGCTGTAAATTCAAGTTTATGCATCTTTCTATGCTTTCAGGTTGAAACTTGACTGAAAACTCACTTTGAACAAAAGTTATGGCATTTTTGTATCACAGGTCACAAATAGTGTTTTCTCAGCGAGAGAAGGCCAAAATGAACACTTCATGCAGAACTCCTGTATTTTGATGAAAACTCACTGAAATCAAGCTGTAAATTCAAGTTTATGCATCTTTCTATGCTTTCAGGTTGAAACTTGACTGAAAACTCACTTTGAACAAAAGTTATGGCATTTTTGTATCACAGGTCACAAATAGTTTTTTCTCAGCGAGAGAAGGCCAAAATGAACACTTTGTGCAGAACTCCTGTATTTTGATGAAAAGTCACTGAAATCAAGCTGTAACTTCAAGTTTATGCATCTTTCTATGCTTTAAGGTTGAAACTTGACTGAAAACTCACTTTGAACAAAAGTTATGGCATTTTTGTATCACAGGTCACAAATAGTGTTTTCTCAGCGAGAGAAGGCCAAAATGAACACTTCATGCAGAACTCCTGTATTTTGATGAAAACTCACTGAAATCAAGCTGTAACTTCAAGTTTATGCATCTTTCTATGCTTTCAGTTTGAAACTTGACTGAAAACTCACTTTGAACAAAAGTTATGGCATTTTTGTATCACAGGTCACAAATAGTGTTTTCTCAGCGAGAGAAGGCCAAAATGAACACTTCATGCAGAACTCCTGTATTTTGATGAAAACTCACTGAAATCAAGCTGTAACTTCAAGTTTATGCATCTTTCTATGCTTTCAGGTTGAAACTTGACTGAAAACTCACTTTGAACAAAAGTTATGGCATTTTTGTATCACAGGTCACAAAATTGTGTTTTCTCAGCGAGAGAAGGCCAAAATTAACACTTCATGCAGAACTCCTGTATTTTGATGAAAACTCACTGAAATCAAGCTGTAACTTCAAGTTTATCCATCTTTCTATGCTTTCAGGTTGAAACTTGACAGAAAACTCACTTTGAACAAAAGTTATGGCTGTTCTGTGTCGCAGGTCACAAATAGCGTTTTCTCAGCGAGAGAAGGCCAAAATGAACACTTCATGCAGAACTCCTGTATTTTGATGAAAACTCACTGAAATCAAGCTGTAACTTCAAGTTTATGCATCTTTCTATGCTTTCAGGTTGAAACTTGACTGAAAACTCACTTTGAACAAAAGTTATGGCATTTTTGTATCACAGGTCACAAATATTTTTTTCTCAGCGAGAGAAGGCCAAAATGAACACTTCATGCAGAACTCCTGTATTTTGATGAAAACTCACTGAAATCAAGCTGTAACTTCAAGTTTATGCATCTTTCTATGCTTTCAGGTTGAAACTTGACTGAAAACTCACTTTGAACAAAAGTTATGGCATTTTTGTATCACAGGTCACAAATAGTGTTTTCTCAGCGGGAGAAGGCCAAAATGAACACTTCATGCAGAACTCCTGTATTTTGATGAAAACTCACTCAAATCAAGCTGTAACTTCAAGTTTATGCATCTTTCTATGCTTTCAGGTTGAAACTTGACTGAAAACTCACTTTGAACAAAAGTTATGGCATTTTTGTATCACAGGTCACAAATAGTGTTTTCTCAGCGAGAGAAGGCCAAAATGAACACTTCATGCAGAACTCCTGTATTTTGATGAAAACTCACTGAAATCAAGCTGTAACTTCAAGTTTATGCATCTTTCTATGCTTTCAGGTTGAAACTTGACTGAAAACTCACTTTGAACAAAAGTTATGGCATTTTTGTATCACAGGTCACAAATAGTGTTTTCTCAGCGAGAGAAGGCCAAAATGAACACTTCATGCAGAACTCCTGTATTTTGATGAAAACTCACTGAAATCAAGCTGTAACTTCAAGTTTATGCATTTTTCTATGCTTTCAGGTTGAAACTTGACTGAAAACTCACTTTGAACAAAAGTTATGGCTGTTCTGTGTCGCAGGTCACAAATAGTGTTTTCTCAGCGAGAGAAGGCCAAAATGAACACTTCATGCAGAACTCCTGTATTTTGATGAAAACTCACTGAAATCAAGCTGTAACTTCAAGTTTATGCATCTTTCTATGCTTTCAGGTTGAAACTTGACTGAAAACTCACTTTGAACAAAAGTTATGGCATTTTTGTATCACAGGTCACAAATAGTGTTTTCTCAGCGAGAGAAGGCCAAAATGAACACTTCATGCAGAACTCCTGTATTTTGATGAAAACTCACTGAAATCAAGCTGTAACTTCAAGTTTATGCATCTTTCTATGCTTTCAGGTTGAAACTTGACTGAAAACTCACTTTGAACAAAAGTTATGGCATTTTTGTATCACAGGTCACAAATAGTGTTTTCTCAGCGAGAGAAGGCCAAAATGAACACTTCATGCAGAACTCCTGTATTTTGATGAAAACTCACTGAAATCAAGCTGTAACTTCAAGTTTATGCATCTTTCTATGCTTTCAGGTTGAAACTTGACAGAAAACTCACTTTGAACAAAAGTTATGGCTGTTCTGTGTCGCAGGTCACAAATAGCGTTTTCTCAGCCAGAGAAGGCCAAAATGAACACTTCATGCAGAACTCCTGTATTTTGATGAAAACTCACTGAAATCAAGCTGTAACTTCAAGTTTATGCATCTTTCTATGCTTTCAGGTTGAAACTTGACAGAAAACTCACTTTGAACAAAAGTTATGGCTGTTCTGTGTCGCAGGTCACAAATAGCGTTTTCTCAGCGAGAGAAGGCCAAAATGAACACTTCATGCAGAACTCCTGTATTTTGATGAAAACTCACTGAAATCAAGCTGTAAATTCAAGTTTATGCATCTTTCTATGCTTTCAGGTTGAAACTTGACTGAAAACTCACTTTGAACAAAAGTTATGGCTGTTCTGTGTCGCAGGTCACAAATAGCGTTTTCTCAGCGAGAGAAGGCCAAAATGAACACTTCATGCAGAACTCCTGTATTTTGATGAAAACTCACTGAAATCAAGCTGTAACTTCAAGTTTATGCATTTTTCTATGCTTTCAGGTTAAAACTTGACAGAAAACTCACTTTGAACAAAAGTTATGGCTGTTCTGTGTCGCAGGTCACAAATAGCGTTTTCTCAGCGAGAGAAGGCCAAAATGAACACTTCATGCAGAACTCCTGTATTTTGATGAAAACTCACTGAAATCAAGCTGTAAATTCAAGTTTATGCATCTTTCTATGCTTTCAGGTTGAAACTTGACAGAAAACTCACTTTGAACAAAAGTTATGGCTGTTCTGTGTCGCAGGTCACAAATAGCGTTTTCTCAGCGAGAGAAGGCCAAAATGAACACTTCATGCAGAACTCCTGTATTTTGATGAAAACTCACTGAAATCAAGCTGTAACTTCAAGTTTATGCATTTTTCTATGCTTTCAGGTTAAAACTTGACAGAAAACTCACTTTGAACAAAAGTTATGGCTGTTCTGTGTCGCAGGTCACAAATAGCGTTTTCTCAGCGAGAGAAGGCCAAAATGAACACTTCATGCAGAACTCCTGTATTTTGATGAAAACTCACTGAAATCAAGCTGTAAATTCAAGTTTATGCATCTTTCTATGCTTTCAGGTTGAAACTTGACTGAAAACTCACTTTGAACAAAAGTTATGGCATTTTTGTATCACAGGTCACAAATAGTGTTTTCTCAGCGAGAGAAGGCCAAAATGAAAACTTTGTGCAGAACTCCTGTATTTTGATGAAAACTCACTGAAATCAAGCTGTAACTTCAAGTTGATGCATCTTTCTATGCTTTCAGTTTGAAACTTGACTGAAAACTCACTTTGAACAAAAGTTATGGCATTTTTGTATCACAGGTCACAAATAGTGTTTTCTCAGCGAGAGAAGGCCAAAATGAACACTTCATGCAGAACTCCTGTATTTTGATGAAAACTCACTGAAATCAAGCTGTAACTTCAAGTTTATGCATCTTTCTATGCTTTCAGGTTGAAACTTGACAGAAAACTCACTTTGAACAAAAGTTATGGCTGTTCTGTGTCGCAGGTCACAAATAGCGTTTTCTCAGCGAGAGAAGGCCAAAATGAATACTTCATGCAGAACTCCTGTATTTTGATGAAAACTCACTGAAATCAAGCTGTAACTTCAAGTTTATGCATTTTTCTATGCTTTCAGGTTGAAACTTGACAGAAAACTCACTTTGAACAAAAGTTATGGCTGTTCTGTGTCGCAGGTCACAAATAGCGTTTTCTCAGCGAGAGAAGGCCAAAATGAACACTTCATGCAGAACTCCTGTATTTTGATGAAAAGTCACTGAAATCAAGCTGTAAATTCAAGTTTATGCATCTTTCTATGCTTTCAGGTTGAAACTTGACTGAAAACTCACTTTGAACAAAAGTTATGGCATTTTTGTATCACAGGTCACAAAATTGTGTTTTCCCAGCGAGAGAAGGCCAAAATTAACACTTCATGCAGAACTCCTGTATTTTGATGAAAACTCACTGAAATCAAGCTGTAACTTCAAGTTTATCCATCTTTCTATGCTT
>NW_028234276.1:0-33228 GCF_037954235.1 Aulostomus chinensis
AAAAATGCCATAACTTTTGTTCAAAGTGAGTTTTCAGTCAAGTTTCAACCTGAAAGCATAGAAAGATGCATAAACTTGAAGTTACAGCTTGATTTCAGTGAGTTTTCATCAAAATACAGGAGTTCTGCATGAAGTGTTCATTTTGGCCTTCTCTCGCTGAGAAAACACTATTTGTGACCTGTGATACAAAAATGCCATAACTTTTGTTCAAAGTGAGTTTTCAGTCAAGTTTCAACCTGAAAGCATAGAAAGATGCATAAACTTGAAGTTACAGCTTGATTTCAGTGAGTTTTCATCAAAATACAGGAGTTCTGCATGAAGTGTTCATTTTGGCCTTCTCTCGCTGAGAAAACACTATTTGTGACCTGTGATACAAAAATGCCATAACTTTTGTTCAAAGTGAGTTTTCAGGCAAATTTCAACCTGAAAGCATAGAAAGATGCATAAACTTGAAGTTACAGCTTGATTTCAGTGAGTTTTCATCAAAATACAGGAGTTCTGCATGAAGTGTTCATTTTGGCCTTCTCTCGTTGAGAAAACACTATTTGTGACCTGTGATACAAAAATGCCATAACTTTTGTTCAAAGTGAGTTTTCAGTCAAGTTTCAACCTGAAAGCATAGAAAGATGCATAAACTTGAAGTTACAGCTTGATTTCAGTGAGTTTTCATCAAAATACAGGAGTTCTGCATGAAGTGTTCATTTTGGCCTTCTCTCGCTGAGAAAACACTATTTGTGACCTGTGATACAAAAATGCCATAACTTTTGTTCAAAGTGAGTTTTCAGTCAAATTTCAACCTGAAAGCATAGAAAGATGCATAAACTTGAAGTTACAGCTTGATTTCAGTGAGTTTTCATCAAAATACAGGAGTTCTGCATGAAGTGTTCATTTTGGCCTTCTCTCGCTGAGAAAACACTATTTGTGACCTGTGATACAAAAATGCCATAACTTTTGTTCAAAGTGAGTTTTCAGTCAAGTTTCAACCTGAAAGCATAGAAAGATGCATAAACTTGAAGTTACAGCTTGATTTCAGTGAGTTTTCATCAAAATACAGGAGTTCTGCATGAAGTGTTCATTTTGGCCTTCTCTCGCTGAGAAAACACTATTTGTGACCTGTGATAAAAAAATGCCATAACTTTTGTTCAAAGTGAGTTTTCAGTCAAGTTTCAACCTGAAAGCATAGAAAGATGCATAAACTTGAAGTTACAGCTTGATTTCAGTGAGTTTTCATCAAAATACAGGAGTTCTGCATGAAGTGTTCATTTTGGCCTTCTCTCGCTGAGAAAACACTATTTGTGACCTGTGATACAAAAATGCCATAACTTTTGTTCAAAGTGAGTTTTCAGTCAAGTTTCAACCTGAAAGCATAGAAAGATGCATAAACTTGAAGTTACAGCTTGATTTCAGTGAGTTTTCATCAAAATACAGGAGTTCTGCATGAAGTGTTCATTTTGGCCTTCTCTCGCTGAGAAAACACTATTTGTGACCTGTGATACAAAAATGCCATAACTTTTGTTCAAAGTGAGTTTTCAGTCAAGTTTCAACCTGAAAGCATAGAAAGATGCATAAACTTGAAGTTACAGCTTGATTTCAGTGAGTTTTCATCAAAATACAGGAGTTCTGCATGAAGTGTTCATTTTGGCCTTCTCTCGCTGAGAAAACACTATTTGTGACCTGTGATACAAAAATGCCATAACTTTTGTTCAAAGTGAGTTTTCAGTCAAATTTCAACCTGAAAGCATAGAAAGATGCATAAACTTGAAGTTACAGCTTGATTTCAGTGAGTTTTCATCAAAATACAGGAGTTCTGCATGAAGTGTTCATTTTGGCCTTCTCTCGCTGAGAAAACACTATTTGTGACCTGTGATACAAAAATGCCATAACTTTTGTTCAAAGTGAGTTTTCAGTCAAGTTTCAACCTGAAAGCATAGAAAGATGCATAAACTTGAAGTTACAGCTTGATTTCAGTGAGTTTTCATCAAAATACAGGAGTTCTGCATGAAGTGTTCATTTTGGCCTTCTCTCGCTGAGAAAACACTATTTGTGACCTGCGACACAGAACAGCCATAACTTTTGTTCAAAGTGAGTTTTCTGTCAAGTTTCAACCTGAAAGCATAGAAAGATGCATAAACTTGAAGTTACAGCTTGATTTCAGTGAGTTTTCATCAAAATACAGGAGTTCTGCATGAAGTGTTCATTTTGGCCTTCTCTCGCTGAGAAAACACTATTTGTGACCTGTGATACAAAAATGCCATAACTTTTGTTCAAAGTGAGTTTTCAGTCAAGTTTCAACCTGAAAGCATAGAAAGATGCATAAACTTGAAGTTACAGCTTGATTTCAGTGAGTTTTCATCAAAATACAGGAGTTCTGCATGAAGTGTTCATTTTGGCCTTCTCTCGCTGAGAAAACACTATTTGTGACCTGTGATACAAAAATGCCATAACTTTTGTTCAAAGTGAGTTTTCAGTCAAGTTTCAACCTGAAAGCATAGAAAGATGCATAAACTTGAAGTTACAGCTTGATTTCAGTGAGTTTTCATCAAAATACAGGAGTTCTGCATGAAGTGTTCATTTTGGCCTTCTCTCGCTGAGAAAACACTATTTGTGACCTGTGATACAAAAATGCCATAACTTTTGTTCAAAGTGAGTTTTCAGTCAAATTTCAACCTGAAAGCATAGAAAGATGCATAAACTTGAAGTTACAGCTTGATTTCAGTGAGTTTTCATCAAAATACAGGAGTTCTGCATGAAGTGTTCATTTTGGCCTTCTCTCGCTGAGAAAACACTATTTGTGACCTGTGATACAAAAATGCCATAACTTTTGTTCAAAGTGAGTTTTCTGTCAAGTTTCAACCTGAAAGCATAGAAAGATGCATAAACTTGAAGTTACAGCTTGATTTCAGTGAGTTTTCATCAAAATACAGGAGTTCTGCATGAAGTGTTCATTTTGGCCTTCTCTCGCTGAGAAAACACTATTTGTGACCTGTGATACAAAAATGCCATAATTTTTGTTCAAAGTGAGTTTTCAGTCAAATTTCAACCTGAAAGCATAGAAAGATGCATAAACTTGAAGTTACAGCTTGATTTCAGTGAGTTTTCATCAAAATACAGGAGTTCTGCATGAAGTGTTCATTTTGGCCTTCTCTCGCTGAGAAAACACTATTTGTGACCTGTGATACAAAAATGCCATAACTTTTGTTCAAAGTGAGTTTTCAGTCAAATTTCAACCTGAAAGCATAGAAAGATGCATAAACTTGAAGTTACAGCTTGATTTCAGTGAGTTTTCATCAAAATACAGGAGTTCTGCATGAAGTGTTCATTTTGGCCTTCTCTCGCTGAGAAAACACTATTTGTGACCTGTGATACAAAAATGCCATAACTTTTGTTCAAAGTGAGTTTTCAGTCAAGTTTCAACCTGAAAGCATAGAAAGATGCATAAACTTGAAGTTACAGCTTGATTTCAGTGAGTTTTCATCAAAATACAGGAGTTCTGCATGAAGTGTTCATTTTGGCCTTCTCTCGCTGAGAAAACACTATTTGTGACCTGCGACACAGAACAGCCATAACTTTTGTTCAAAGTGAGTTTTCTGTCAAGTTTCAACCTGAAAGCATAGAAAGATGCATAAACTTGAAGTTACAGCTTGATTTCAGTGAGTTTTCATCAAAATACAGGAGTTCTGCATGAAGTGTTCATTTTGGCCTTCTCTCGCTGAGAAAACACTATTTGTGACCTGTGATAAAAAAATGCCATAACTTTTGTTCAAAGTGAGTTTTCAGGCAAATTTCAACCTGAAAGCATAGAAAGATGCATAAACTTGAAGTTACAGCTTGATTTCAGTGAGTTTTCATCAAAATACAGGAGTTCTGCATGAAGTGTTCATTTTGGCCTTCTCTCGCTGAGAAAACACTATTTGTGACCTGTGATACAAAAATGCCATAACTTTTGTTCAAAGTGAGTTTTCAGTCAAGTTTCAACCTGAAAGCATAGAAAGAAGCATAAACTTGAAGTTACAGCTTGATTTCAGTGAGTTTTCATCAAAATACAGGAGTTCTGCATGAAGTGTTCATTTTGGCCTTCTCTCGCTGAGAAAACACTATTTGTGACCTGTGATACAAAAATGCCATAACTTTTGTTCAAAGTGAGTTTTCAGTCAAGTTTCAACCTGAAAGCATAGAAAGATGCATAAACTTGAAGTTACAGCTTGATTTCAGTGAGTTTTCATCAAAATACAGGAGTTCTGCATGAAGTGTTCATTTTGGCCTTCTCTCGCTGAGAAAACACTATTTGTGACCTGTGATACAAAAATGCCATAACTTTTGTTCAAAGTGAGTTTTCAGTCAAGTTTCAACCTGAAAGCATAGAAAGATGCATAAACTTGAAGTTACAGCTTGATTTCAGTGAGTTTTCATCAAAATACAGGAGTTCTGCATGAAGTGTTCATTTTGGCCTTCTCTCGCTGAGAAAACACTATTTGTGACCTGTGATACAAAAATGCCATAACTTTTGTTCAAAGTGAGTTTTCAGTCAAATTTCAACCTGAAAGCATAGAAAGATGCATAAACTTGAAGTTACAGCTTGATTTCAGTGAGTTTTCATCAAAATACAGGAGTTCTGCATGAAGTGTTCATTTTGGCCTTCTCTCGCTGAGAAAACACTATTTGTGACCTGTGATACAAAAATGCCATAACTGTTGTTCAAAGTGAGTTTTCAGTCAAATTTCAACCTGAAAGCATAGAAAGATGCATAAACTTGAAGTTACAGCTTGATTTCAGTGAGTTTTCATCAAAATACAGGAGTTCTGCATGAAGTGTTCATTTTGGCCTTCTCTCGCTGAGAAAACACTATTTGTGACCTGTGATACAAAAATGCCATAACTTTTGTTCAAAGTGAGTTTTCTGTCAAGTTTCAACCTGAAAGCATAGAAAGATGCATAAACTTGAAGTTACAGCTTGATTTCAGTGAGTTTTCATCAAAATACAGGAGTTCTGCATGAAGTGTTCATTTTGGCCTTCTCTCGCTGAGAAAACACTATTTGTGACCTGTGATACAAAAATGCCATAACTTTTGTTCAAAGTGAGTTTTCAGTCAAATTTCAACCTGAAAGCATAGAAAGATGCATAAACTTGAAGTTACAGCTTGATTTCATTGAGTTTTCATCAAAATACAGGAGTTCTGCATGAAGTGTTCATTTTGGCCTTCTCTCGCTGAGAAAACACTATTTGTGACCTGTGATACAAAAATGCCATAACTTTTGTTCAAAGTGAGTTTTCAGTCAAATTTCAACCTGAAAGCATAGAAAGATGCATAAACTTGAAGTTACAGCTTGATTTCAGTGAGTTTTCATCAAAATACAGGAGTTCTGCATGAAGTGTTCATTTTGGCCTTCTCTCGCTGAGAAAACACTATTTGTGACCTGTGATACAAAAATGCCATAACTTTTGTTCAAAGTGAGTTTTCAGTCAAGTTTCAACCTGAAAGCATAGAAAGATGCATAAACTTGAAGTTACAGCTTGATTTCAGTGAGTTTTCATCAAAATACAGGAGTTCTGCATGAAGTGTTCATTTTGGCCTTCTCTCGCTGAGAAAACACTATTTGTGACCTGTGATACAAAAATGCCATAACTTTTGTTCAAAGTGAGTTTTCAGTCAAGTTTCAACCTGAAAGCATAGAAAGATGCATAAACTTGAAGTTACAGCTTGATTTCAGTGAGTTTTCATCAAAATACAGGAGTTCTGCATGAAGTGTTCATTTTGGCCTTCTCTCGCTGAGAAAACACTATTTGTGACCTGCGACACAGAACAGCCATAACTTTTGTTCAAAGTGAGTTTTCTGTCAAGTTTCAACCTGAAAGCATAGAAAGATGCATAAACTTGAAGTTACAGCTTGATTTCAGTGAGTTTTCATCAAAATACAGGAGTTCTGCATGAAGTGTTCATTTTGGCCTTCTCTCGCTGAGAAAACACTATTTGTGACCTGTGATACAAAAATGCCATAACTTTTGTTCAAAGTGAGTTTTCAGTCAAATTTCAACCTGAAAGCATAGAAAGATGCATAAACTTGAAGTTACAGCTTGATTTCAGTGAGTTTTCATCAAAATACAGGAGTTCTGCATGAAGTGTTCATTTTGGCCTTCTCTCGCTGAGAAAACACTATTTGTGACCTGTGATACAAAAATGCCATAACTTTTGTTCAAAGTGAGTTTTCTGTCAAGTTTCAACCTGAAAGCATAGAAAGATGCATAAACTTGAAGTTACAGCTTGATTTCAGTGAGTTTTCATCAAAATACAGGAGTTCTGCATGAAGTGTTCATTTTGGCCTTCTCTCGCTGAGAAAACACTATTTGTGACCTGTGATACAAAAATGCCATAATTTTTGTTCAAAGTGAGTTTTCAGTCAAATTTCAACCTGAAAGCATAGAAAGATGCATAAACTTGAAGTTACAGCTTGATTTCAGTGAGTTTTCATCAAAATACAGGAGTTCTGCATGAAGTGTTCATTTTGGCCTTCTCTCGCTGAGAAAACACTATTTGTGACCTGTGATACAAAAATGCCATAACTTTTGTTCAAAGTGAGTTTTCAGTCAAATTTCAACCTGAAAGCATAGAAAGATGCATAAACTTGAAGTTACAGCTTGATTTCAGTGAGTTTTCATCAAAATACAGGAGTTCTGCATGAAGTGTTCATTTTGGCCTTCTCTCGCTGAGAAAACACTATTTGTGACCTGTGATACAAAAATGCCATAACTTTTGTTCAAAGTGAGTTTTCAGTCAAGTTTCAACCTGAAAGCATAGAAAGATGCATAAACTTGAAGTTACAGCTTGATTTCAGTGAGTTTTCATCAAAATACAGGAGTTCTGCATGAAGTGTTCATTTTGGCCTTCTCTCGCTGAGAAAACACTATTTGTGACCTGCGACACAGAACAGCCATAACTTTTGTTCAAAGTGAGTTTTCTGTCAAGTTTCAACCTGAAAGCATAGAAAGATGCATAAACTTGAAGTTACAGCTTGATTTCAGTGAGTTTTCATCAAAATACAGGAGTTCTGCATGAAGTGTTCATTTTGGCCTTCTCTCGCTGAGAAAACACTATTTGTGACCTGTGATAAAAAAATGCCATAACTTTTGTTCAAAGTGAGTTTTCAGGCAAATTTCAACCTGAAAGCATAGAAAGATGCATAAACTTGAAGTTACAGCTTGATTTCAGTGAGTTTTCATCAAAATACAGGAGTTCTGCATGAAGTGTTCATTTTGGCCTTCTCTCGCTGAGAAAACACTATTTGTGACCTGTGATACAAAAATGCCATAACTTTTGTTCAAAGTGAGTTTTCAGTCAAGTTTCAACCTGAAAGCATAGAAAGAAGCATAAACTTGAAGTTACAGCTTGATTTCAGTGAGTTTTCATCAAAATACAGGAGTTCTGCATGAAGTGTTCATTTTGGCCTTCTCTCGCTGAGAAAACACTATTTGTGACCTGTGATACAAAAATGCCATAACTTTTGTTCAAAGTGAGTTTTCAGTCAAGTTTCAACCTGAAAGCATAGAAAGATGCATAAACTTGAAGTTACAGCTTGATTTCAGTGAGTTTTCATCAAAATACAGGAGTTCTGCATGAAGTGTTCATTTTGGCCTTCTCTCGCTGAGAAAACACTATTTGTGACCTGTGATACAAAAATGCCATAACTTTTGTTCAAAGTGAGTTTTCAGTCAAGTTTCAACCTGAAAGCATAGAAAGATGCATAAACTTGAAGTTACAGCTTGATTTCAGTGAGTTTTCATCAAAATACAGGAGTTCTGCATGAAGTGTTCATTTTGGCCTTCTCTCGCTGAGAAAACACTATTTGTGACCTGTGATACAAAAATGCCATAACTTTTGTTCAAAGTGAGTTTTCAGTCAAATTTCAACCTGAAAGCATAGAAAGATGCATAAACTTGAAGTTACAGCTTGATTTCAGTGAGTTTTCATCAAAATACAGGAGTTCTGCATGAAGTGTTCATTTTGGCCTTCTCTCGCTGAGAAAACACTATTTGTGACCTGTGATACAAAAATGCCATAACTGTTGTTCAAAGTGAGTTTTCAGTCAAATTTCAACCTGAAAGCATAGAAAGATGCATAAACTTGAAGTTACAGCTTGATTTCAGTGAGTTTTCATCAAAATACAGGAGTTCTGCATGAAGTGTTCATTTTGGCCTTCTCTCGCTGAGAAAACACTATTTGTGACCTGTGATACAAAAATGCCATAACTTTTGTTCAAAGTGAGTTTTCTGTCAAGTTTCAACCTGAAAGCATAGAAAGATGCATAAACTTGAAGTTACAGCTTGATTTCAGTGAGTTTTCATCAAAATACAGGAGTTCTGCATGAAGTGTTCATTTTGGCCTTCTCTCGCTGAGAAAACACTATTTGTGACCTGTGATACAAAAATGCCATAACTTTTGTTCAAAGTGAGTTTTCAGTCAAATTTCAACCTGAAAGCATAGAAAGATGCATAAACTTGAAGTTACAGCTTGATTTCATTGAGTTTTCATCAAAATACAGGAGTTCTGCATGAAGTGTTCATTTTGGCCTTCTCTCGCTGAGAAAACACTATTTGTGACCTGTGATACAAAAATGCCATAACTTTTGTTCAAAGTGAGTTTTCAGTCAAATTTCAACCTGAAAGCATAGAAAGATGCATAAACTTGAAGTTACAGCTTGATTTCAGTGAGTTTTCATCAAAATACAGGAGTTCTGCATGAAGTGTTCATTTTGGCCTTCTCTCGCTGAGAAAACACTATTTGTGACCTGTGATACAAAAATGCCATAACTTTTGTTCAAAGTGAGTTTTCAGTCAAGTTTCAACCTGAAAGCATAGAAAGATGCATAAACTTGAAGTTACAGCTTGATTTCAGTGAGTTTTCATCAAAATACAGGAGTTCTGCATGAAGTGTTCATTTTGGCCTTCTCTCGCTGAGAAAACACTATTTGTGACCTGTGATACAAAAATGCCATAACTTTTGTTCAAAGTGAGTTTTCAGTCAAGTTTCAACCTGAAAGCATAGAAAGATGCATAAACTTGAAGTTACAGCTTGATTTCAGTGAGTTTTCATCAAAATACAGGAGTTCTGCATGAAGTGTTCATTTTGGCCTTCTCTCGCTGAGAAAACACTATTTGTGACCTGCGACACAGAACAGCCATAACTTTTGTTCAAAGTGAGTTTTCTGTCAAGTTTCAACCTGAAAGCATAGAAAGATGCATAAACTTGAAGTTACAGCTTGATTTCAGTGAGTTTTCATCAAAATACAGGAGTTCTGCATGAAGTGTTCATTTTGGCCTTCTCTCGCTGAGAAAACACTATTTGTGACCTGTGATACAAAAATGCCATAACTTTTGTTCAAAGTGAGTTTTCAGTCAAATTTCAACCTGAAAGCATAGAAAGATGCATAAACTTGAAGTTACAGCTTGATTTCAGTGAGTTTTCATCAAAATACAGGAGTTCTGCATGAAGTGTTCATTTTGGCCTTCTCTCGCTGAGAAAACACTATTTGTGACCTGTGATACAAAAATGCCATAACTTTTGTTCAAAGTGAGTTTTCTGTCAAGTTTCAACCTGAAAGCATAGAAAGATGCATAAACTTGAAGTTACAGCTTGATTTCAGTGAGTTTTCATCAAAATACAGGAGTTCTGCATGAAGTGTTCATTTTGGCCTTCTCTCGCTGAGAAAACACTATTTGTGACCTGTGATACAAAAATGCCATAACTTTTGTTCAAAGTGAGTTTTCAGTCAAGTTTCAACCTGAAAGCATAGAAAGATGCATAAACTTGAAGTTACAGCTTGATTTCAGTGAGTTTTCATCAAAATACAGGAGTTCTGCATGAAGTGTTCATTTTGGCCTTCTCTCGCTGAGAAAACACTATTTGTGACCTGTGATACAAAAATGCCATAACTTTTGTTCAAAGTGAGTTTTCAGTCAAGTTTCAACCTGAAAGCATAGAAAGATGCATAAACTTGAAGTTACAGCTTGATTTCAGTGAGTTTTCATCAAAATACAGGAGTTCTGCATGAAGTGTTCATTTTGGCCTTTTCTCGCTGAGAAAACACTATTTGTGACCTGCGACACAGAACAGCCATAACTTTTGTTCAAAGTGAGTTATCTGTCAAGTTTCAACCTGAAAGCATAGAAAGATGCATAAACTTGAAGTTACAGCTTGATTTCAGTGAGTTTTCATCAAAATACAGGAGTTCTGCATGAAGTGTTCATTTTGGCCTTCTCTCGCTGAGAAAACACTATTTGTGACCTGTGATACAAAAATGCCATAACTTTTGTTCAAAGTGAGTTTTCAGTCAAATTTCACCTGAAAGCATAGAAAGATGCATAAACTTGAAGTTACAGCTTGATTTCAGTGAGTTTTCATCAAAATACAGGAGTTCTGCATGAAGTGTTCATTTTGGCCTTCTCTCGCTGAGAAAACACTATTTGTGACCTGTGATACAAAAATGCCATAACTTTTGTTCAAAGTGAGTTTTCAGTCAAATTTCAAACTGAAAGCATAGAAAGATGCATAAACTTGAAGTTACAGCTTGATTTCAGTGAGTTTTCATCAAAATACAGGAGTTCTGCATGAAGTGTTCATTTTGGCCTTCTCTCGCTGAGAAAACACTATTTGTGACCTGTGATACAAAAATGCCATAACTTTTGTTCAAAGTGAGTTTTCAGTCAAGTTTCAACCTGAAAGCATAGAAAGATGCATAAACTTGAAGTTACAGCTTGATTTCAGTGAGTTTTCATCAAAATACAGGAGTTCTGCATGAAGTGTTCATTTTGGCCTTCTCTCGCTGAGAAAACACTATTTGTGACCTGTGATACAAAAATGCCATAACTTTTGTTCAAAGTGAGTTTTCAGTCAAGTTTCAACCTGAAAGCATAGAAAGATGCATAAACTTGAAGTTACAGCTTGATTTCAGTGAGTTTTCATCAAAATACAGGAGTTCTGCATGAAGTGTTCATTTTGGCCTTCTCTCGCTGAGAAAACACTATTTGTGACCTGCGACACAGAACAGCCATAACTTTTGTTCAAAGTGAGTTTTCTGTCAAGTTTCAACCTGAAAGCATAGAAAGATGCATAAACTTGAAGTTACAGCTTGATTTCAGTGAGTTTTCATCAAAATACAGGAGTTCTGCATGAAGTGTTCATTTTGGCCTTCTCTCGCTGAGAAAACACTATTTGTGACCTGTGATACAAAAATGCCATAACTTTTGTTCAAAGTGAGTTTTCAGTCAAGTTTCAACCTGAAAGCATAGAAAGATGCATAAACTTGAAGTTACAGCTTGATTTCAGTGAGTTTTCATCAAAATACAGGAGTTCTGCATGAAGTGTTCATTTTGGCCTTCTCTCGCTGAGAAAACACTATTTGTGACCTGTGATACAAAAATGCCATAACTTTTGTTCAAAGTGAGTTTTCAGTCAAGTTTCAACCTGAAAGCATAGAAAGATGCATAAACTTGAAGTTACAGCTTGATTTCAGTGAGTTTTCATCAAAATACAGGAGTTCTGCATGAAGTGTTCATTTTGGCCTTCTCTCGCTGAGAAAACACTATTTGTGACCTGTGATACAAAAATGCCATAACTTTTGTTCAAAGTGAGTTTTCTGTCAAGTTTCAACCTGAAAGCATAGAAAGATGCATAAACTTGAAGTTACAGCTTGATTTCAGTGAGTTTTCATCAAAATACAGGAGTTCTGCATGAAGTGTTCATTTTGGCCTTCTCTCGCTGAGAAAACACTATTTGTGACCTGTGATACAAAAATGCCATAACTTTTGTTCAAAGTGAGTTTTCAGTCAAATTTCAACCTGAAAGCATAGAAAGATGCATAAACTTGAAGTTACAGCTTGATTTCATTGAGTTTTCATCAAAATACAGGAGTTCTGCATGAAGTGTTCATTTTGGCCTTCTCTCGCTGAGAAAACACTATTTGTGACCTGTGATACAAAAATGCCATAACTTTTGTTCAAAGTGAGTTTTCAGTCAAATTCAACCTGAAAGCATAGAAAGATGCATAAACTTGAAGTTACAGCTTGATTTCAGTGAGTTTTCATCAAAATACAGGAGTTCTGCATGAAGTGTTCATTTTGGCCTTCTCTCGCTGAGAAAACACTATTTGTGACCTGTGATACAAAAATGCCATAACTTTTGTTCAAAGTGAGTTTTCAGTCAAGTTTCAACCTGAAAGCATAGAAAGATGCATAAACTTGAAGTTACAGCTTGATTTCAGTGAGTTTTCATCAAAATACAGGAGTTCTGCATGAAGTGTTCATTTTGGCCTTCTCTCGCTGAGAAAACACTATTTGTGACCTGTGATACAAAAATGCCATAACTTTTGTTCAAAGTGAGTTTTCAGTCAAGTTTCAACCTGAAAGCATAGAAAGATGCATAAACTTGAAGTTACAGCTTGATTTCAGTGAGTTTTCATCAAAATACAGGAGTTCTGCATGAAGTGTTCATTTTGGCCTTCTCTCGCTGAGAAAACACTATTTGTGACCTGCGACACAGAACAGCCATAACTTTTGTTCAAAGTGAGTTTTCTGTCAAGTTTCAACCTGAAAGCATAGAAAGATGCATAAACTTGAAGTTACAGCTTGATTTCAGTGAGTTTTCATCAAAATACAGGAGTTCTGCATGAAGTGTTCATTTTGGCCTTCTCTCGCTGAGAAAACACTATTTGTGACCTGTGATACAAAAATGCCATAACTTTTGTTCAAAGTGAGTTTTCAGTCAAATTTCAACCTGAAAGCATAGAAAGATGCATAAACTTGAAGTTACAGCTTGATTTCAGTGAGTTTTCATCAAAATACAGGAGTTCTGCATGAAGTGTTCATTTTGGCCTTCTCTCGCTGAGAAAACACTATTTGTGACCTGTGATACAAAAATGCCATAACTTTTGTTCAAAGTGAGTTTTCTGTCAAGTTTCAACCTGAAAGCATAGAAAGATGCATAAACTTGAAGTTACAGCTTGATTTCAGTGAGTTTTCATCAAAATACAGGAGTTCTGCATGAAGTGTTCATTTTGGCCTTCTCTCGCTGAGAAAACACTATTTGTGACCTGTGATACAAAAATGCCATAACTTTTGTTCAAAGTGAGTTTTCAGTCAAGTTTCAACCTGAAAGCATAGAAAGATGCATAAACTTGAAGTTACAGCTTGATTTCAGTGAGTTTTCATCAAAATACAGGAGTTCTGCATGAAGTGTTCATTTTGGCCTTCTCTCGCTGAGAAAACACTATTTGTGACCTGTGATACAAAAATGCCATAACTTTTGTTCAAAGTGAGTTTTCAGTCAAGTTTCAACCTGAAAGCATAGAAAGATGCATAAACTTGAAGTTACAGCTTGATTTCAGTGAGTTTTCATCAAAATACAGGAGTTCTGCATGAAGTGTTCATTTTGGCCTTTTCTCGCTGAGAAAACACTATTTGTGACCTGCGACACAGAACAGCCATAACTTTTGTTCAAAGTGAGTTATCTGTCAAGTTTCAACCTGAAAGCATAGAAAGATGCATAAACTTGAAGTTACAGCTTGATTTCAGTGAGTTTTCATCAAAATACAGGAGTTCTGCATGAAGTGTTCATTTTGGTCTTCTCTCGCTGAGAAAACACTATTTGTTACCTGTGATACAAAAATTACATAACTTTTGTTCAAAGTGAGTTTTCTGTCAAGTTTCAACCTGAAAGCATAGAAAGATGCATAAACTTGAAGTTACAGCTTGATTTCAGTGAGTTTTCATCAAAATACAGGAGTTCTGCATGAAGTGTTCATTTTGGCCTTCTCTCGCTGAGAAAACACTATTTGTGACCTGTGATACAAAAATGCCATAACTTTTGTTCAAAGTGAGTTTTCAGTCAAATTTCAACCTGAAATCATAGAAAGATGCATAAACTTGAAGTTACAGCTTGATTTCAGTGAGTTTTCATCAAATACAGAAGTTCTGCATGAAGTGTTCATTTTGGCCTTCTCTCGCTGAGAAAACACTATTTGTGACCTATGATACAAAAATGCCATAACTTTTGTTCAAAGTGAGTTTTCTGTCAAGTTTCAACCTGAAAGCATAGAAAGATGCATAAACTTGAAGTTACAGCTTGATTTCAGTGAGTTTTCATCAAAATACAGGAGTTCTGCATGAAGTGTTCATTTTGGCCTTCTCTCGCTGAGAAAACACTATTTGTGACCTGTGATACAAAAATGCCATAACTTTTTTTCAAAGTGAGTTTTCAGTCAAATTTCAACCTGAAAGCATAGAAAGATGCATAAACTTGAAGTTACAGCTTGATTTCAGTGAGTTTTCATGAAAATACAGGAGTTCTGCATGAAGTGTTCATTTTGGCCTTCTCTCGCTGAGAAAACACTATTTGTGACCTGTGATACAAAAATGCCATAACTTTTGTTCAAAGTGAGTTTTCAGTCAAGTTTCAACCTGAAAGCATAGAAAGATGCATAAACTTGAAGTTACAGCTTGATTTCAGTGAGTTTTCATCAAAATACAGGAGTTCTGCATGAAGTGTTCATTTTGGCCTTCTCTCGCTGAGAAAACACTATTTGTGACCTGTGATACAAAAATGCCATAACTTTTGTTCAAAGTGAGTTTTCAGTCAAGTTTCAACCTGAAAGCATAGAAAGATGCATAAACTTGAAGTTACAGCTTGATTTCAGTGAGTTTTCATCAAAATACAGGAGTTCTGCATGAAGTGTTCATTTGGCCTTCTCTCGCTGAGAAAACACTATTTGTGACCTGTGATAAAAAAATGCCATAACTTTTGTTCAAAGTGAGTTTTCAGGCAAATTTCAACCTGAAAGCATAGAAAGATGCATAAACTTGAAGTTACACAGCTTGATTTCAGTGAGTTTTCATCAAAATACAGGAGTTCTGCATGAAGTGTTCATTTTGGCCTTCTCTCGCTGAGAAAACACTATTTGTGACCTGTGATACAAAAATGCCATAACTTTTGTTCAAAGTGAGTTTTCAGTCAAGTTTCAACCTGAAAGCATAGAAAGATGCATAAACTTGAAGTTACAGCTTGATTTCAGTGAGTTTTCATCAAAATACAACAGTTCTGCATGAAGTGTTCATTTTGGCCTTCTCTCGCTGAGAAAACACTATTTGTGACCTGTGATACAAAAATGCCATAACTTTTGTTCAAAGTGAGTTTTCAGTCAAGTTTCAACCTGAAAGCATAGAAAGATGCATAAACTTGAAGTTACAGCTTGATTTCAGTGAGTTTTCATCAAAATACAGGAGTTCTGCATGAAGTGTTCATTTTGGCCTTCTCTCGCTGAGAAAACACTATTTGTGACCTGTGATACAAAAATGCCATAACTTTTGTTCAAAGTGAGTTTTCAGTCAAGTTTCAACCTGAAAGCATAGAAAGATGCATAAACTTGAAGTTACAGCTTGATTTCAGTGAGTTTTCATCAAAATACAGGAGTTCTGCATGAAGTGTTCATTTTGGCCTTCTCTCGCTGAGAAAACACTATTTGTGACCTGTGATACAAAAATGCCATAACTTTTGTTCAAAGTGAGTTTTCAGTCAAATTTCAACCTGAAAGCATAGAAAGATGCATAAACTTGAAGTTACAGCTTGATTTCAGTGAGTTTTCATCAAAATACAGGAGTTCTGCATGAAGTGTTCATTTTGGCCTTCTCTCGCTGAGAAAACACTATTTGTGACCTGTGATACAAAAATGCCATAACTTTTGTTCAAAGTGAGTTTTCAGTCAAGTTTCAACCTGAAAGCATAGAAAGATGCATAAACTTGAAGTTACAGCTTGATTTCAGTGAGTTTTCATCAAAATACAGGAGTTCTGCATGAAGTGTTCATTTTGGCCTTCTCTCGCTGAGAAAACACTATTTGTGACCTGTGATACAAAAATGCCATAACTTTTGTTCAAAGTGAGTTTTCAGTCAAGTTTCAACCTGAAAGCATAGAAAGATGCATAAACTTGAAGTTACAGCTTGATTTCAGTGAGTTTTCATCAAAATACAGGAGTTCTGCATGAAGTGTTCATTTTGGCCTTCTCTCGCTGAGAAAACACTATTTGTGACCTGTGATACAAAAATGCCATAACTTTTGTTCAAAGTGAGTTTTCTGTCAAGTTTCAACCTGAAAGCATAGAAAGATGCATAAACTTGAAGTTACAGCTTGATTTCAGTGAGTTTTCATCAAAATACAGGAGTTCTGCATGAAGTGTTCATTTTGGCCTTCTCTCGCTGAGAAAACACTATTTGTGACCTGCGACACAGAACAGCCATAACTTTTGTTCAAAGTGAGTTTTCTGTCAAGTTTCAACCTGAAAGCATAGAAAGATGCATAAACTTGAAGTTACAGCTTGATTTCAGTGAGTTTTCATCAAAATACAGGAGTTCTGCATGAAGTGTTCATTTTGGCCTTCTCTCGCTGAGAAAACACTATTTGTGACCTGTGATACAAAAATGCCATAACTTTTGTTCAAAGTGAGTTTTCTGTCAAGTTTCAACCTGAAAGCATAGAAAGATGCATAAACTTTAAGTTACAGCTTGATTTCAGTGAGTTTTCATCAAAATACAGGAGTTCTGCATGAAGTGTTCATTTTGGCCTTCTCTCGCTGAGAAAACACTATTTGTGACCTGTGATACAAAAATGCCATAACTTTTGTTCAAAGTGAGTTTTCTGTCAAGTTTCAACCTGAAAGCATAGAAAGATGCATAAACTTGAAGTTACAGCTTGATTTCAGTGAGTTTTCATCAAAATACAGGAGTTCTGCATGAAGTGTTCATTTTGGCCTTCTCTCGCTGAGAAAACACTATTTGTGACCTGTGATACAAAAATGCCATAACTTTTGTTCAAAGTGAGTTTTCAGTCAAATTTCAACCTGAAAGCATAGAAAGATGCATAAACTTGAAGTTACAGCTTGATTTCAGTGAGTTTTCATCAAAATACAGGCGTTCTGCATGAAGTGTTCATTTTGGCCTTCTCTCGCTGAGAAAACACTATTTGTGACCTGTGATACAAAAATGCCATAACTTTTGTTCAAAGTGAGTTTTCTGTCAAGTTTCAACCTGAAAGCATAGAAAGATGCATAAACTTGAAGTTACAGCTTGATTTCAGTGAGTTTTCATCAAAATACAGGAGTTCTGCATGAAGTGTTCATTTTGGCCTTCTCTCGCTGAGAAAACACTATTTGTGACCTGTGATACAAAAATGCCATAACTTTTGTTCAAAGTGAGTTTTCAGTCAAATTTCAACCTGAAAGCATAGAAAGATGCATAAACTTGAAGTTACAGCTTGATTTCAGTGAGTTTTCATCAAAATACAGAAGTTCTGCATGAAGTGTTCATTTTGGCCTTCTCTCGCTGAGAAAACACTATTTGTGACCTATGATACAAAAATGCCATAACTTTTGTTCAAAGTGAGTTTTCTGTCAAGTTTCAACCTGAAAGCATAGAAAGATGCATAAACTTGAAGTTACAGCTTGATTTCAGTGAGTTTTCATCAAAATACAGGAGTTCTGCATGAAGTGTTCATTTTGGCCTTCTCTCGCTGAGAAAACACTATTTGTGACCTGTGATACAAAAATGCCATAACTTTTGTTCAAAGTGAGTTTTCAGGCAAATTTCAACCTGAAAGCATAGAAAGATGCATAAACTTGAAGTTACAGCTTGATTTCAGTGAGTTTTCATCAAAATACAGGAGTTCTGCATGAAGTGTTCATTTTGGCCTTCTCTCGCTGAGAAAACACTATTTGTGACCTGTGATACAAAAATGCCATAACTTTTGTTCAAAGTGAGTTTTCAGTCAAGTTTCAACCTGAAAGCATAGAAAGATGCATAAACTTGAAGTTACAGCTTGATTTCAGTGAGTTTTCATCAAAATACAGGAGTTCTGCATGAAGTGTTCATTTTGGCCTTCTCTCGCTGAGAAAACACTATTTGTGACCTGTGATACAAAAATGCCATAACTTTTGTTCAAAGTGAGTTTTCAGTCAAGTTTCAACCTGAAAGCATAGAAAGATGCATAAACTTGAAGTTACAGCTTGATTTCAGTGAGTTTTCATCAAAATACAGGAGTTCTGCATGAAGTGTTCATTTTGGCCTTCTCTCGCTGAGAAAACACTATTTGTGACCTGTGATACAAAAATGCCATAACTTTTGTTCAAAGTGAGTTTTCAGTCAAGTTTCAACCTGAAAGCATAGAAAGATGCATAAACTTGAAGTTACAGCTTGATTTCAGTGAGTTTTCATCAAAATACAGGAGTTCTGCATGAAGTGTTCATTTTGGCCTTTTCTCGCTGAGAAAACACTATTTGTGACCTGCGACACAGAACAGCCATAACTTTTGTTCAAAGTGAGTTATCTGTCAAGTTTCAACCTGAAAGCATAGAAAGATGCATAAACTTGAAGTTACAGCTTGATTTCAGTGAGTTTTCATCAAAATACAGGAGTTCTGCATGAAGTGTTCATTTTGGCCTTCTCTCGCTGAGAAAACACTATTTGTTACCTGTGATACAAAAATGCCATAACTTTTGTTCAAAGTGAGTTTTCAGTCAAATTTCAACCTGAAAGCATAGAAAGATGCATAAACTTGAAGTTACAGCTTGATTTCAGTGAGTTTTCATCAAAATACAGGAGTTCTGCATGAAGTGTTCATTTTGGCCTTCTCTCGCTGAGAAAACACTATTTGTGACCTGTGATACAAAAATGCCATAACTTTTGTTCAAAGTGAGTTTTCAGTCAAATTTCAAACTGAAAGCATAGAAAGATGCATAAACTTGAAGTTACAGCTTGATTTCAGTGAGTTTTCATCAAAATACAGGAGTTCTGCATGAAGTGTTCATTTTGGCCTTCTCTCGCTGAGAAAACACTATTTGTGACCTGTGATACAAAAATGCCATAACTTTTGTTCAAAGTGAGTTTTCAGTCAAGTTTCAACCTGAAAGCATAGAAAGATGCATAAACTTGAAGTTACAGCTTGATTTCAGTGAGTTTTCATCAAAATACAGGAGTTCTGCATGAAGTGTTCATTTTGGCCTTCTCTCGCTGAGAAAACACTATTTGTGACCTGTGATACAAAAATGCCATAACTTTTGTTCAAAGTGAGTTTTCAGTCAAGTTTCAACCTGAAAGCATAGAAAGATGCATAAACTTGAAGTTACAGCTTGATTTCAGTGAGTTTTCATCAAAATACAGGAGTTCTGCATGAAGTGTTCATTTTGGCCTTCTCTCGCTGAGAAAACACTATTTGTGACCTGTGATAAAAAAATGCCATAACTTTTGTTCAAAGTGAGTTTTCAGGCAAATTTCAACCTGAAAGCATAGAAAGATGCATAAACTTGAAGTTACAGCTTGATTTCAGTGAGTTTTCATCAAAATACAGGAGTTCTGCATGAAGTGTTCATTTTGGCCTTCTCTCGCTGAGAAAACACTATTTGTGACCTGTGATACAAAAATGCCATAACTTTTGTTCAAAGTGAGTTTTCAGTCAAGTTTCAACCTGAAAGCATAGAAAGATGCATAAACTTGAAGTTTCAGCTTGATTTCAGTGAGTTTTCATCAAAATACAGGAGTTCTGCATGAAGTGTTCATTTTGGCCTTCTCTCGCTGAGAAAACACTATTTGTGACCTGTGAAACAAAAATGCCATAACTTTTGTTCAAAGTGAGTTTTCAGTCAAGTTTCAACCTGAAAGCATAGAAAGATGCATAAACTTGAAGTTACAGCTTGATTTCAGTGAGTTTTCATCAAAATACAGGAGTTCTGCATGAAGTGTTCATTTTGGCCTTCTCTCGCTGAGAAAACACTATTTGTGACCTGTGATACAAAAATGCCATAACTTTTGTTCAAAGTGAGTTTTCAGTCAAGTTTCAACCTGAAAGCATAGAAAGATGCATAAACTTGAAGTTACAGCTTGATTTCAGTGAGTTTTCATCAAAATACAGGAGTTCTGCATGAAGTGTTCATTTTGGCCTTCTCTCGCTGAGAAAACTCTATTTGTGACCTGTGATACAAAAATGCCATAACTTTTTTTCAAAGTGAGTTTTCAGTCAAATTTCAACCTGAAAGCATAGAAAGATGCATAAACTTGAAGTTACAGCTTGATTTCAGTGAGTTTTCATCAAAATACAGGAGTTCTGCATGAAGTGTTCATTTTGGCCTTCTCTCGCTGAGAAAACACTATTTGTGACCTGTGATACAAAAATGCCATAACTTTTGTTCAAAGTGAGTTTTCAGTCAAATTTCAACCTGAAAGCATAGAAAGATGCATAAACTTGAAGTTACAGCTTGATTTCAGTGAGTTTTCATCAAAATACAGGAGTTCTGCATGAAGTGTTCATTTTGGCCTTCTCTCGCTGAGAAAACACTATTTGTGACCTGTGATACAAAAATGCCATAACTTTTGTTCAAAGTGAGTTTTCTGTCAAGTTTCAACCTGAAAGCATAGAAAGATGCATAAACTTGAAGTTACAGCTTGATTTCAGTGAGTTTTCATCAAAATACAGGAGTTCTGCATGAAGTGTTCATTTTGGCCTTCTCTCGCTGAGAAAACACTATTTGTGACCTGTGATACAAAAATGCCATAACTTTTGTTCAAAGTGAGTTTTCAGTCAAATTTCAACCTGAAAGCATAGAAAGATGCATAAACTTGAAGTTACAGCTTGATTTCATTGAGTTTTCATCAAAATACAGGAGTTCTGCATGAAGTGTTCATTTTGGCCTTCTCTCGCTGAGAAAACACTATTTGTGACCTGTGATACAAAAATGCCATAACTTTTGTTCAAAGTGAGTTTTCAGTCAAATTTCAACCTGAAAGCATAGAAAGATGCATAAACTTGAAGTTACAGCTTGATTTCAGTGAGTTTTCATCAAAATACAGGAGTTCTGCATGAAGTGTTCATTTTGGCCTTCTCTCGCTGAGAAAACACTATTTGTGACCTGTGATACAAAAATGCCATAACTTTTGTTCAAAGTGAGTTTTCAGTCAAGTTTCAACCTGAAAGCATAGAAAGATGCATAAACTTGAAGTTACAGCTTGATTTCAGTGAGTTTTCATCAAAATACAGGAGTTCTGCATGAAGTGTTCATTTTGGCCTTCTCTCGCTGAGAAAACACTATTTGTGACCTGTGATACAAAAATGCCATAACTTTTGTTCAAAGTGAGTTTTCAGTCAAGTTTCAACCTGAAAGCATAGAAAGATGCATAAACTTGAAGTTACAGCTTGATTTCAGTGAGTTTTCATCAAAATACAGGAGTTCTGCATGAAGTGTTCATTTTGGCCTTCTCTCGCTGAGAAAACACTATTTGTGACCTGCGACACAGAACAGCCATAACTTTTGTTCAAAGTGAGTTTTCTGTCAAGTTTCAACCTGAAAGCATAGAAAGATGCATAAACTTGAAGTTACAGCTTGATTTCAGTGAGTTTTCATCAAAATACAGGAGTTCTGCATGAAGTGTTCATTTTGGCCTTCTCTCGCTGAGAAAACACTATTTGTGACCTGTGATACAAAAATGCCATAACTTTTGTTCAAAGTGAGTTTTCAGTCAAATTTCAACCTGAAAGCATAGAAAGATGCATAAACTTGAAGTTACAGCTTGATTTCAGTGAGTTTTCATCAAAATACAGGAGTTCTGCATGAAGTGTTCATTTTGGCCTTCTCTCGCTGAGAAAACACTATTTGTGACCTGTGATACAAAAATGCCATAACTTTTGTTCAAAGTGAGTTTTCTGTCAAGTTTCAACCTGAAAGCATAGAAAGATGCATAAACTTGAAGTTACAGCTTGATTTCAGTGAGTTTTCATCAAAATACAGGAGTTCTGCATGAAGTGTTCATTTTGGCCTTCTCTCGCTGAGAAAACACTATTTGTGACCTGTGATACAAAAATGCCATAACTTTTGTTCAAAGTGAGTTTTCAGTCAAGTTTCAACCTGAAAGCATAGAAAGATGCATAAACTTGAAGTTACAGCTTGATTTCAGTGAGTTTTCATCAAAATACAGGAGTTCTGCATGAAGTGTTCATTTTGGCCTTCTCTCGCTGAGAAAACACTATTTGTGACCTGTGATACAAAAATGCCATAACTTTTGTTCAAAGTGAGTTTTCAGTCAAGTTTCAACCTGAAAGCATAGAAAGATGCATAAACTTGAAGTTACAGCTTGATTTCAGTGAGTTTTCATCAAAATACAGGAGTTCTGCATGAAGTGTTCATTTTGGCCTTCTCTCGCTGAGAAAACACTATTTGTGACCTGTGATACAAAAATGCCATAACTTTTGTTCAAAGTGAGTTTTCAGTCAAATTTCAACCTGAAAGCATAGAAAGATGCATAAACTTGAAGTTACAGCTTGATTTCAGTGAGTTTTCATCAAAATACAGGAGTTCTGCATGAAGTGTTCATTTTGGCCTTCTCTCGCTGAGAAAACACTATTTGTGACCTGTGATACAAAAATGCCATAACTTTTGTTCAAAGTGAGTTTTCTGTCAAGTTTCAACCTGAAAGCATAGAAAGATGCATAAACTTGAAGTTACAGCTTGATTTCAGTGAGTTTTCATCAAAATACAGGAGTTCTGCATGAAGTGTTCATTTTGGCCTTCTCTCGCTGAGAAAACACTATTTGTGACCTGTGATACAAAAATGCCATAACTTTTGTTCAAAGTGAGTTTTCAGTCAAGTTTCAACCTGAAAGCATAGAAAGATGCATAAACTTGAAGTTACAGCTTGATTTCAGTGAGTTTTCATCAAAATACAGGAGTTCTGCATGAAGTGTTCATTTTGGCCTTCTCTCGCTGAGAAAACACTATTTGTGACCTGTGATACAAAAATGCCATAACTTTTGTTCAAAGTGAGTTTTCAGTCAAGTTTCAACCTGAAAGCATAGAAAGATGCATAAACTTGAAGTTACAGCTTGATTTCAGTGAGTTTTCATCAAAATACAGGAGTTCTGCATGAAGTGTTCATTTTGGCCTTTTCTCGCTGAGAAAACACTATTTGTGACCTGCGACACAGAACAGCCATAACTTTTGTTCAAAGTGAGTTATCTGTCAAGTTTCAACCTGAAAGCATAGAAAGATGCATAAACTTGAAGTTACAGCTTGATTTCAGTGAGTTTTCATCAAAATACAGGAGTTCTGCATGAAGTGTTCATTTTGGTCTTCTCTCGCTGAGAAAACACTATTTGTTACCTGTGATACAAAAATTACATAACTTTTGTTCAAAGTGAGTTTTCTGTCAAGTTTCAACCTGAAAGCATAGAAAGATGCATAAACTTGAAGTTACAGCTTGATTTCAGTGTGTTTTCATCAAAATACAGGAGTTCTGCATGAAGTGTTCATTTTTGCCTTCTCTCGCTGAGAAAACACTATTTGTGACCTGTGATACAAAAATGCCATAACTTTTGTTCAAAGTGAGTTTTCAGTCAAATTTCAACCTGAAATCATAGAAAGATGCATAAACTTGAAGTTACAGCTTGATTTCAGTGAGTTTTCATCAAAATACAGAAGTTCTGCATGAAGTGTTCATTTTGGCCTTCTCTCGCTGAGAAAACACTATTTGTGACCTATGATACAAAAATGCCATAACTTTTGTTCAAAGTGAGTTTTCTGTCAAGTTTCAACCTGAAAGCATAGAAAGATGCATAAACTTGAAGTTACAGCTTGATTTCAGTGAGTTTTCATCAAAATACAGGAGTTCTGCATGAAGTGTTCATTTTGGCCTTCTCTCGCTGAGAAAACACTATTTGTGACCTGTGATACAAAAATGCCATAACTTTTTTTCAAAGTGAGTTTTCAGTCAAATTTCAACCTGAAAGCATAGAAAGATGCATAAACTTGAAGTTACAGCTTGATTTCAGTGAGTTTTCATGAAAATACAGGAGTTCTGCATGAAGTGTTCATTTTGGCCTTCTCTCGCTGAGAAAACACTATTTGTGACCTGTGATACAAAAATGCCATAACTTTTGTTCAAAGTGAGTTTTCAGTCAAGTTTCAACCTGAAAGCATAGAAAGATGCATAAACTTGAAGTTACAGCTTGATTTCAGTGAGTTTTCATCAAAATACAGGAGTTCTGCATGAAGTGTTCATTTTGGCCTTCTCTCGCTGAGAAAACACTATTTGTGACCTGTGATACAAAAATGCCATAACTTTTGTTCAAAGTGAGTTTTCAGTCAAGTTTCAACCTGAAAGCATAGAAAGATGCATAAACTTGAAGTTACAGCTTGATTTCAGTGAGTTTTCATCAAAATACAGGAGTTCTGCATGAAGTGTTCATTTTGGCCTTCTCTCGCTGAGAAAACACTATTTGTGACCTGTGATAAAAAAATGCCATAACTTTTGTTCAAAGTGAGTTTTCAGGCAAATTTCAACCTGAAAGCATAGAAAGATGCATAAACTTGAAGTTACAGCTTGATTTCAGTGAGTTTTCATCAAAATACAGGAGTTCTGCATGAAGTGTTCATTTTGGCCTTCTCTCGCTGAGAAAACACTATTTGTGACCTGTGATACAAAAATGCCATAACTTTTGTTCAAAGTGAGTTTTCAGTCAAGTTTCAACCTGAAAGCATAGAAAGATGCATAAACTTGAAGTTACAGCTTGATTTCAGTGAGTTTTCATCAAAATACAGGAGTTCTGCATGAAGTGTTCATTTTGGCCTTCTCTCGCTGAGAAAACACTATTTGTGACCTGTGATACAAAAATGCCATAACTTTTGTTCAAAGTGAGTTTTCAGTCAAGTTTCAACCTGAAAGCATAGAAAGATGCATAAACTTGAAGTTACAGCTTGATTTCAGTGAGTTTTCATCAAAATACAGGAGTTCTGCATGAAGTGTTCATTTTGGCCTTCTCTCGCTGAGAAAACACTATTTGTGACCTGTGATACAAAAATGCCATAACTTTTGTTCAAAGTGAGTTTTCAGTCAAGTTTCAACCTGAAAGCATAGAAAGATGCATAAACTTGAAGTTACAGCTTGATTTCAGTGAGTTTTCATCAAAATACAGGAGTTCTGCATGAAGTGTTCATTTTGGCCTTCTCTCGCTGAGAAAACACTATTTGTGACCTGTGAAACAAAAATGCCATAACTTTTGTTCAAAGTGAGTTTTCAGTCAAGTTTCAACCTGAAAGCATAGAAAGATGCATAAACTTGAAGTTACAGCTTGATTTCAGTGAGTTTTCATCAAAATACAGGAGTTCTGCATGAAGTGTTCATTTTGGCCTTCTCTCGCTGAGAAAACACTATTTGTGACCTGCGACACAGAACAGCCATAACTTTTGTTCAAACTGAGTATTCTGTCAAGTTTCAACCTGAAAGCATAGAAAGATGCATAAACTTGAAGTTACAGCTTGATTTCAGTGAGTTTTCATCAAAATACAGGAGTTCTGCATGAAGTGTTCATTTTGGCCTTCTCTCGCTGAGAAAACACTATTTGTGACCTGTGATACAAAAATGCCATAACTTTTGTTCAAAGTGAGTTTTCAGTCAAATTTCAACCTGAAAGCATAGAAAGATGCATAAACTTGAAGTTACAGCTTGATTTCAGTGAGTTTTCATCAAAATACAGGAGTTCTGCATGAAGTGTTCATTTTGGCCTTCTCTCGCTGAGAAAACACTATTTGTGACCTGTGATACAAAAATGCCATAACTTTTGTTCAAAGTGAGTTTTCTGTCAAGTTTCAACCTGAAAGCATAGAAAGATGCATAAACTTGAAGTTACAGCTTGATTTCAGTGAGTTTTCATCAAAATACAGGAGTTCTGCATGAAGTGTTCATTTTGGCCTTCTCTCGCTGAGAAAACACTATTTGTGACCTGTGATACAAAAATGCCATAACTTTTGTTCAAAGTGAGTTTTCAGTCAAGTTTCAACCTGAAAGCATAGAAAGATGCATAAACTTGAAGTTACAGCTTGATTTCAGTGAGTTTTCATCAAAATACAGGAGTTCTGCATGAAGTGTTCATTTTGGCCTTCTCTCGCTGAGAAAACACTATTTGTGACCTGTGATACAAAAATGCCATAACTTTTGTTCAAAGTGAGTTTTCAGTCAAGTTTCAACCTGAAAGCATAGAAAGATGCATAAACTTGAAGTTACAGCTTGATTTCAGTGAGTTTTCATCAAAATACAGGAGTTCTGCATGAAGTGTTCATTTTGGCCTTTTCTCGCTGAGAAAACACTATTTGTGACCTGCGACACAGAACAGCCATAACTTTTGTTCAAAGTGAGTTATCTGTCAAGTTTCAACCTGAAAGCATAGAAAGATGCATAAACTTGAAGTTACAGCTTGATTTCAGTGAGTTTTCATCAAAATACAGGAGTTCTGCATGAAGTGTTCATTTTGGTCTTCTCTCGCTGAGAAAACACTATTTGTTACCTGTGATACAAAAATTACATAACTTTTGTTCAAAGTGAGTTTTCTGTCAATTTTCAACCTGAAAGCATAGAAAGATGCATAAACTTGAAGTTACAGCTTGATTTCAGTGTGTTTTCATCAAAATACAGGAGTTCTGCATGAAGTGTTCATTTTTGCCTTCTCTCGCTGAGAAAACACTATTTGTGACCTGTGATACAAAAATGCCATAACTTTTGTTCAAAGTGAGTTTTCAGTCAAATTTCAACCTGAAATCATAGAAAGATGCATAAACTTGAAGTTACAGCTTGATTTCAGTGAGTTTTCATCAAAATACAGAAGTTCTGCATGAAGTGTTCATTTTGGCCTTCTCTCGCTGAGAAAACACTATTTGTGACCTGTGATACAAAAATGCCATAACTTTTGTTCAAAGTGAGTTTTCAGTCAAGTTTCAACCTGAAAGCATAGAAAGATGCATAAACTTGAAGTTACAGCTTGATTTCAGTGAGTTTTCATCAAAATACAGGAGTTCTGCATGAAGTGTTCATTTTGGCCTTCTCTCGCTGAGAAAACACTATTTGTGACCTGTGATACAAAAATGCCATAACTTTTGTTCAAAGTGAGTTTTCAGTCAAGTTTCAACCTGAAAGCATAGAAAGATGCATAAACTTGAAGTTACAGCTTGATTTCAGTGAGTTTTCATCAAAATACAGGAGTTCTGCATGAAGTGTTCATTTTGGCCTTCTCTCGCTGAGAAAACACTATTTGTGACCTGTGATACAAAAATGCCATAACTTTTGTTCAAAGTGAGTTTTCAGTCAAGTTTCAACCTGAAAGCATAGAAAGATGCATAAACTTGAAGTTACAGCTTGATTTCAGTGAGTTTTCATCAAAATACAGGAGTTCTGCATGAAGTGTTCATTTTAGCCTTCTCTCGCTGAGAAAACACTATTTGTGACCTGTGAAACAAAAATGCCATAACTTTTGTTCAAAGTGAGTTTTCAGTCAAGTTTCAACCTGAAAGCATAGAAAGATGCATAAACTTGAAGTTACAGCTTGATTTCAGTGAGTTTTCATCAAAATACAGGAGTTCTGCATGAAGTGTTCATTTTGGCCTTCTCTCGCTGAGAAAAAACTATTTGTGACCTGTGATACAAAAATGCCATAACTTTTGTTCAAAGTGAGTTTTCAGTCAAGTTTCAACCTGAAAGCATAGAAAGATGCATAAACTTGAAGTTACAGCTTGATTTCAGTGAGTTTTCATCAAAATACAGGAGTTCTGCATGAAGTGTTCATTTTGGCCTTCTCTCGCTGAGAAAACACTATTTGTGACCTGTGATACAAAAATGCCATAACTTTTGTTCAAAGTGAGTTTTCAGTCAAATTTCAACCTGAAAGCATAGAAAGATGCATAAACTTGAAGTTACAGCTTGATTTCAGTGAGTTTTCATCAAAATACAGGAGTTCTGCATGAAGTGTTCATTTTGGCCTTCTCTCGCTGAGAAAACACTATTTGTGACCTGTGATACAAAAATGCCATAACTTTTGTTCAAAGTGAGTTTTCAGTCAAATTTCAACCTGAAAGCATAGAAAGATGCATAAACTTGAAGTTACAGCTTGATTTCAGTGAGTTTTCATCAAAATACAGGAGTTCTGCATGAAGTGTTCATTTTGGCCTTCTCTCGCTGAGAAAACACTATTTGTGACCTGTGATACAAAAATGCCATAACTTTTGTTCAAAGTGAGTTTTCTGTCAAGTTTCAACCTGAAAGCATAGAAAGATGCATAAACTTGAAGTTACAGCTTGATTTCAGTGAGTTTTCATCAAAATACAGGAGTTCTGCATGAAGTGTTCATTTTGGCCTTCTCTCGCTGAGAAAACACTATTTGTGACCTGTGATACAAAAATGCCATAACTTTTGTTCAAAGTGAGTTTTCAGTCAAATTTCAACCTGAAAGCATAGAAAGATGCATAAACTTGAAGTTACAGCTTGATTTCATTGAGTTTTCATCAAAATACAGGAGTTCTGCATGAAGTGTTCATTTTGGCCTTCTCTCGCTGAGAAAACACTATTTGTGACCTGTGATACAAAAATGCCATAACTTTTGTTCAAAGTGAGTTTTCAGTCAAATTTCAACCTGAAAGCATAGAAAGATGCATAAACTTGAAGTTACAGCTTGATTTCAGTGAGTTTTCATCAAAATACAGGAGTTCTGCATGAAGTGTTCATTTTGGCCTTCTCTCGCTGAGAAAACACTATTTGTGACCTGTGATACAAAAATGCCATAACTTTTGTTCAAAGTGAGTTTTCAGTCAAGTTTCAACCTGAAAGCATAGAAAGATGCATAAACTTGAAGTTACAGCTTGATTTCAGTGAGTTTTCATCAAAATACAGGAGTTCTGCATGAAGTGTTCATTTTGGCCTTCTCTCGCTGAGAAAACACTATTTGTGACCTGTGATACAAAAATGCCATAACTTTTGTTCAAAGTGAGTTTTCAGTCAAGTTTCAACCTGAAAGCATAGAAAGATGCATAAACTTGAAGTTACAGCTTGATTTCAGTGAGTTTTCATCAAAATACAGGAGTTCTGCATGAAGTGTTCATTTTGGCCTTCTCTCGCTGAGAAAACACTATTTGTGACCTGCGACACAGAACAGCCATAACTTTTGTTCAAAGTGAGTATTCTGTCAAGTTTCAACCTGAAAGCATAGAAAGATGCATAAACTTGAAGTTACAGCTTGATTTCAGTGAGTTTTCATCAAAATACAGGAGTTCTGCATGAAGTTTTCATTTTGGCCTTCTCTCGCTGAGAAAACACTATTTGTGACCTGTGATACAAAAATGCCATAACTTTTGTTCAAAGTGAGTTTTCAGTCAAATTTCAACCTGAAAGCATAGAAAGATGCATAAACTTGAAGTTACAGCTTGATTTCAGTGAGTTTTCATCAAAATACAGGAGTTCTGCATGAAGTGTTCATTTTGGCCTTCTCTCGCTGAGAAAACACTATTTGTGACCTGTGATACAAAAATGCCATAACTTTTGTTCAAAGTGAGTTTTCTGTCAAGTTTCAACCTGAAAGCATAGAAAGATGCATAAACTTGAAGTTACAGCTTGATTTCAGTGAGTTTTCATCAAAATACAGGAGTTCTGCATGAAGTGTTCATTTTGGCCTTCTCTCGCTGAGAAAACACTATTTGTGACCTGTGATACAAAAATGCCATAACTTTTGTTCAAAGTGAGTTTTCAGTCAAGTTTCAACCTGAAAGCATAGAAAGATGCATAAACTTGAAGTTACAGCTTGATTTCAGTGAGTTTTCATCAAAATACAGGAGTTCTGCATGAAGTGTTCATTTTGGCCTTCTCTCGCTGAGAAAACACTATTTGTGACCTGTGATACAAAAATGCCATAACTTTTGTTCAAAGTGAGTTTTCAGTCAAGTTTCAACCTGAAAGCATAGAAAGATGCATAAACTTGAAGTTACAGCTTGATTTCAGTGAGTTTTCATCAAAATACAGGAGTTCTGCATGAAGTGTTCATTTTGGCCTTTTCTCGCTGAGAAAACACTATTTGTGACCTGCGACACAGAACAGCCATAACTTTTGTTCAAAGTGAGTTATCTGTCAAGTTTCAACCTGAAAGCATAGAAAGATGCATAAACTTGAAGTTACAGCTTGATTTCAGTGAGTTTTCATCAAAATACAGGAGTTCTGCATGAAGTGTTCATTTTGGTCTTCTCTCGCTGAGAAAACACTATTTGTTACCTGTGATACAAAAATTACATAACTTTTGTTCAAAGTGAGTTTTCTGTCAAGTTTCAACCTGAAAGCATAGAAAGATGCATAAACTTGAAGTTACAGCTTGATTTCAGTGTGTTTTCATCAAAATACAGGAGTTCTGCATGAAGTGTTCATTTTTGCCTTCTCTCGCTGAGAAAACACTATTTGTGACCTGTGATACAAAAATGCCATAACTTTTGTTCAAAGTGAGTTTTCAGTCAAATTTCAACCTGAAATCATAGAAAGATGCATAAACTTGAAGTTACAGCTTGATTTCAGTGAGTTTTCATCAAAATACAGAAGTTCTGCATGAAGTGTTCATTTTGGCCTTCTCTCGCTGAGAAAACACTATTTGTGACCTATGATACAAAAATGCCATAACTTTTGTTCAAAGTGAGTTTTCTGTCAAGTTTCAACCTGAAAGCATAGAAAGATGCATAAACTTGAAGTTACAGCTTGATTTCAGTGAGTTTTCATCAAAATACAGGAGTTCTGCATGAAGTGTTCATTTTGGCCTTCTCTCGCTGAGAAAACACTATTTGTGACCTGTGATACAAAAATGCCATAACTTTTTTTCAAAGTGAGTTTTCAGTCAAATTTCAACCTGAAAGCATAGAAAGATGCATAAACTTGAAGTTACAGCTTGATTTCAGTGAGTTTTCATGAAAATACAGGAGTTCTGCATGAAGTGTTCATTTTGGCCTTCTCTCGCTGAGAAAACACTATTTGTGACCTGTGATACAAAAATGCCATAACTTTTGTTCAAAGTGAGTTTTCAGTCAAGTTTCAACCTGAAAGCATAGAAAGATGCATAAACTTGAAGTTACAGCTTGATTTCAGTGAGTTTTCATCAAAATACAGGAGTTCTGCATGAAGTGTTCATTTTGGCCTTCTCTCGCTGAGAAAACACTATTTGTGACCTGTGATACAAAAATGCCATAACTTTTGTTCAAAGTGAGTTTTCAGTCAAGTTTCAACCTGAAAGCATAGAAAGATGCATAAACTTGAAGTTACAGCTTGATTTCAGTGAGTTTTCATCAAAATACAGGAGTTCTGCATGAAGTGTTCATTTTGGCCTTCTCTCGCTGAGAAAACACTATTTGTGACCTGTGATAAAAAAATGCCATAACTTTTGTTCAAAGTGAGTTTTCAGGCAAATTTCAACCTGAAAGCATAGAAAGATGCATAAACTTGAAGTTACAGCTTGATTTCAGTGAGTTTTCATCAAAATACAGGAGTTCTGCATGAAGTGTTCATTTTGGCCTTCTCTCGCTGAGAAAACACTATTTGTGACCTGTGATACAAAAATGCCATAACTTTTGTTCAAAGTGAGTTTTCAGTCAAGTTTCAACCTGAAAGCATAGAAAGATGCATAAACTTGAAGTTACAGCTTGATTTCAGTGAGTTTTCATCAAAATACAGGAGTTCTGCATGAAGTGTTCATTTTGGCCTTCTCTCGCTGAGAAAACACTATTTGTGACCTGTGATACAAAAATGCCATAACTTTTGTTCAAAGTGAGTTTTCAGTCAAGTTTCAACCTGAAAGCATAGAAAGATGCATAAACTTGAAGTTACAGCTTGATTTCAGTGAGTTTTCATCAAAATACAGGAGTTCTGCATGAAGTGTTCATTTTGGCCTTCTCTCGCTGAGAAAACACTATTTGTGACCTGTGATACAAAAATGCCATAACTTTTGTTCAAAGTGAGTTTTCAGTCAAGTTTCAACCTGAAAGCATAGAAAGATGCATAAACTTGAAGTTACAGCTTGATTTCAGTGAGTTTTCATCAAAATACAGGAGTTCTGCATGAAGTGTTCATTTTGGCCTTCTCTCGCTGAGAAAACACTATTTGTGACCTGTGATACAAAAATGCCATAACTTTTGTTCAAAGTGAGTTTTCAGTCAAATTTCAACCTGAAAGCATAGAAAGATGCATAAACTTGAAGTTACAGCTTGATTTCAGTGAGTTTTCATCAAAATACAGGAGTTCTGCATGAAGTGTTCATTTTGGCCTTCTCTCGCTGAGAAAACACTATTTGTGACCTGTGATACAAAAATGCCATAACTTTTGTTCAAAGTGAGTTTTCTGTCAAGTTTCAACCTGAAAGCATAGAAAGATGCATAAACTTGAAGTTACAGCTTGATTTCAGTGAGTTTTCATCAAAATACAGGAGTTCTGCATGAAGTGTTCATTTTGGCCTTCTCTCGCTGAGAAAACACTATTTGTGACCTGTGATACAAAAATGCCATAACTTTTGTTCAAAGTGAGTTTTCAGTCAAGTTTCAACCTGAAAGCATAGAAAGATGCATAAACTTGAAGTTACAGCTTGATTTCAGTGAGTTTTCATCAAAATACAGGAGTTCTGCATGAAGTGTTCATTTTGGCCTTCTCTCGCTGAGAAAACACTATTTGTGACCTGTGATACAAAAATGCCATAACTTTTGTTCAAAGTGAGTTTTCTGTCAAGTTTCAACCTGAAAGCATAGAAAGATGCATAAACTTGAAGTTACAGCTTGATTTCAGTGAGTTTTCATCAAAATACAGGAGTTCTGCATGAAGTGTTCATTTTGGCCTTCTCTCGCTGAGAAAACACTATTTGTGACCTGTGATACAAAAATGCCATAACTTTTGTTCAAAGTGAGTTTTCTGTCAAGTTTCAACCTGAAAGCATAGAAAGATGCATAAACTTGAAGTTACAGCTTGATTTCAGTGAGTTTTCATCAAAATACAGGAGTTCTGCATGAAGTGTTCATTTTGGCCTTCTCTCGCTGAGAAAACACTATTTGTGACCTGTGATACAAAAATGCCATAACTTTTGTTCAAAGTGAGTTTTCAGTCAAGTTTCAACCTGAAAGCATAGAAAGATGCATAAACTTGAAGTTACAGCTTGATTTCAGTGAGTTTTCATCAAAATACAGGAGTTCTGCATGAAGTGTTCATTTTGGCCTTCTCTCGCTGAGAAAACACTATTTGTGACCTGTGATACAAAAATGCCATAACTTTTGTTCAAAGTGAGTTTTCAGTCAAGTTTCAACCTGAAAGCATAGAAAGATGCATAAACTTGAAGTTACAGCTTGATTTCAGTGAGTTTTCATCAAAATACAGGAGTTCTGCATG
>NW_028234277.1:0-32435 GCF_037954235.1 Aulostomus chinensis
ATTTGTGACCTGTGATACAAAAATGCCATAACTTTTGTTCAAAGTGAGTTTTCAGTCAAGTTTCAACCTGAAAGCATAGAAAGATGCATAAACTTGAAGTTACAGCTTGATTTCAGTGAGTTTTCATCAAAATACAGGAGTTCTGCATGAAGTGTTCATTTTGGCCTTCTCTCGCTGAGAAAACACTATTTGTGACCTGTGATACAAAAATGCCATAACTTTTGTTCAAAGTGAGTTTTCAGTCAAGTTTCAACCTGAAAGCATAGAAAGATGCATAAAGTTGAAGTTACAGCTTGATTTCAGTCAGTTTTCATCAAAATACAGGAGTTCTGCATGAAGTGTTCATTTTGGCCTTCTCTCGCTGAGAAAACACTATTTGTGACCTGTGATACAAAAATGCCATAACTTTTGTTCAAAGTGAGTTTTCAGTCAAGTTTCAACCTGAAAGCATAGAAAGATGCATAAACTTGAAGTTACAGCTTGATTTCAGTGAGTTTTCATCAAAATACAGGAGTTCTGCATGAAGTATTCATTTTGGCCTTCTCTCGCTGAGAAAACGCTATTTCTGACCTGCGACACAGAACAGCCATAACTTTTGTTCAACGTGAGTTTTCTGTCAAGTTTCAACCTGAAAGCATAGAAAGATGCATAAACTTGAAGTTACAGCTTGATTTCAGTGAGTTTTCATCAAAATACAGGAGTTCTGCATGAAGTGTTCATTTTGGCCTTCTCTCGCTGAGAAAACACTATTTGTGACCTGTGATAAAAAAATGCCATAACTTTTGTTCAAAGTGAGTTTTCAGTCAAGTTTCAACCTGAAAGCATAGAAAGATGCATAAACTTGAAGTTACAGCTTGATTTCAGTCAGTTTTCATCAAAATACAGGAGTTCTGCATGAAGTGTTCATTTTGGCCTTCTCTCGCTGAGAAAACACTATTTGTGACCTGTGATACAAAAATGCCATAACTTTTGTTCAAAGTGAGTTTTCAGTCAAGTTTCAACCTGAAAGCATAGAAAGATGCATAAACTTGAAGTTACAGCTTGATTTCAGTGAGTTTTCATCAAAATACAGGAGTTCTGCATGAAGTGTTCATTTTGGCCTTCTCTCGCTGAGAAAACACTATTTGTGACCTGTGATACAAAAATGCCATAACTTTTGTTCAAAGTGAGTTTTCAGTCAAGTTTCAACCTGAAAGCATAGAAAGATGCATAAACTTGAAGTTACAGCTTGATTTCAGTGAGTTTTCATCAAAATACAGGAGTTCTGCATGAAGTGTTCATTTTGGCCTTCTCTCGCTGAGAAAACGCTATTTGTGACCTGCGACACAGAACTGCCATAACTTTTGTTCAAAGTGAGTTTTCAGTCAAGTTTCAACCTGAAAGCATAGAAAGATGCATAAACTTGAAGTTACAGCTTGATTTCAGTGAGTTTTCATCAAAATACAGGAGTTCTGCATGAAGTGTTCATTTTGGCCTTCTCTCGCTGAGAAAACACTATTTGTGACCTGTGATACAAAAATGCCATAACTTTTGTTCAAAGTGAGTTTTCAGTCAAGTTTCAACCTGAAAGCATAGAAAGATGCATAAACTTGAAGTTACAGCTTGATTTCAGTGAGTTTTCATCAAAATACAGGAATTCTGCATGAAGTGTTCATTTTGGCCTTCTCTCGCTGAGAAAACACTATTTGTGACCTGTGATACAAAAATGCCATAACTTTTGTTCAAAGTGAGTTTTCAGTCAAGTTTCAACCTGAAAGCATAGAAAGATGCAGAAACTTGAAGTTACAGCTTGATTTCAGTGAGTTTTCATCAAAATACAGGAGTTCTGCATGAAGTGTTCATTTTGGCCTTCTCTCGCTGAGAAAACGCTATTTGTGACCTGCGACACAGAACTGCCATAACTTTTGTTCAAAGTGAGTTTTCTGTCAAGTTTCAACCTGAAAGCATAGAAAGATGCATAAACTTGAAGTTACAGCTTGATTTCAGTGCGTTTTCATCAAAATACAGGAGTTCTGCATGAAGTGTTCATTTTGGCCTTCTCTCGCTGAGAAAACACTATTTGTGACCTGTGATACAAAAATGCCATAACTTTTGTTCAAAGTGAGTTTTCAGTCAAGTTTCAACCTGAAAGCATAGAAAGATGCATAAACTTGAAGTTACAGCTTGATTTCAGTGAGTTTTCATCAAAATACAGGAGTTCTGCATGAAGTGTTCATTTTGGCCTTCTCTCACTGAGAAAACACTATTTGTGACCTGTGATACAAAAATGCCATAACTTTTGTTCAAAGTGAGTTTTCAGTCAAGTTTCAACCTGAAAGCATAGAAAGATGCATGAACTTGAAGTTACAGCTTGATTTCAGTGAGTTTTAATCAAAATACAGGAGTTCTGCATGAAGTGTTCATTTTGGCCTTCTCTCGCTGAGAAAACACTATTTGTGACCTGTGATACAAAAATGCCATAACTTTTGTTCAAAGTGAGTTTTCAGTCAAGTTTCAACCTGAAAGCATAGAAAGATGCATAAACTTGAAGTTACAGCTTGATTTCAGTGAGTTTTCATCAAAATACAGGAGTTCTGCATGAAGTGTTCATTTTGGCCTTCTCTCGCTGAGAAAACACTATTTGTGACCTGTGATACAAAAATGCCATAACTTTTGTTCAAAGTGAGTTTTCAGTCAAGTTTCAACCTGAAAGCATAGAAAGATGCATAAACTTGAAGTTACAGCTTGATTTCAGTGAGTTTTCATCAAAATACAGGAGTTCTGCATGAAGTGTTCATTTTGGCCTTCTCTCGCTGAGAAAACACTATTTGTGACCTGTGATAAAAAAATGCCATAACTTTTGTTCAAAGTGAGTTTTCAGTCAAGTTTCAACCTGAAAGCATAGAAAGATGCATAAACTTGAAGTTACAGCTTGATTTCAGTGAGTTTTCATCAAAATACAGGAGTTCTGCATGAAGTGTTCATTTTGGCCTTCTCTCGCTGAGAAAACACTATTTG
The DNA here is from genome assembly GCF_037954235.1 of Aulostomus chinensis. Lineage (NCBI taxonomy): Eukaryota > Metazoa > Chordata > Actinopteri > Syngnathiformes > Aulostomidae > Aulostomus > Aulostomus chinensis. The sequence continues at coordinate 2,998 of NW_028234277.1, forward strand.
TGACCTGTGATACAAAAATGCCATAACTTTTGTTCAAAGTGAGTTTTCAGTCAAGTTTCAACCTGAAAGCATAGAAAGATGCATTAAGTTGAAGTTACAGCTTGATTTCAGTCAGTTTTCATCAAAATACAGGAGTTCTGCATGAAGTGTTCATTTTGGCCTTCTCTCGCTGAGAAAACACTATTTGTGACCTGTGATACAAAAATGCCATAACTTTTGTTCAAAGTGAGTTTTCAGTCAAGTTTCAACCTGAAAGCATAGAAAGATGCATAAACTTGAAGTTACAGCTTGATTTCAGTGAGTTTTCATCAAAATACTGGAGTTCTGCATGAAGTATTCATTTTGGCCTTCTCTCGCTGAGAAAACGCTATTTCTGACCTGCGACACAGAACAGCCATAACTTTTGTTCAACGTGAGTTTTCTGTCAAGTTTCAACCTGAAAGCATAGAAAGATGCATAAACTTGAAGTTACAGCTTGATTTCAGTGAGTTTTCATCAAAATACAGGAGTTCTGCATGAAGTGTTCATTTTGGCCTTCTCTCGCTGAGAAAACACTATTTGTGACCTGTGATAAAAAAATGCCATAACTTTTGTTCAAAGTGAGTTTTCAGTCAAGTTTCAACCTGAAAGCATAGAAAGATGCATAAACTTGAAGTTACAGCTTGATTTCAGTCAGTTTTCATCAAAATACAGGAGTTCTGCATGAAGTGTTCATTTTGGCCTTCTCTCGCTGAGAAAACACTATTTGTGACCTGTGATACAAAAATGCCATAACTTTTGTTCAAAGTGAGTTTTCAGTCAAGTTTCAACCTGAAAGCATAGAAAGATGCATAAACTTGAAGTTACAGCTTGATTTCAGTGAGTTTTCATCAAAATACAGGAGTTCTGCATGAAGTGTTCATTTTGGCCTTCTCTCGCTGAGAAAACGCTATTTGTGACCTGCGACACAGAACTGCCATAACTTTTGTTCAAAGTGAGTTTTCTGTCAAGTTTAAACCTGAAAGCATAGAAAGATGCATAAACTTGAAGTTACAGCTTGATTTCAGTGAGTTTTCATCAAAATACAGGAGTTCTGCATGAAGTGTTCATTTTGGCCTTCTCTCGCTGAGAAAACACTATTTGTGACCTGTGATACAAAAATGCCATAACTTTTGTTCAAAGTGAGTTTTCAGTCAAGTTTCAACCTGAAAGCATAGAAAGATGCATAAACTTGAAATTACAGTTTGATTTCAGTGAGTTTTCATCAAAATACAGGAGTTCTGCATGAAGTGTTCATTTTGGCCTTCTCTCGCTGAGAAAACACTATTTGTGACCTGTGATACAAAAATGCCATAACTTTTGTTCAAAGTGAGTTTTCAGTCAAGTTTCAACCTGAAAGCATAGAAAGATGCATGAACTTGAAGTTACAGCTTGATTTCAGTGAGTTTTCATCAAAATACAGGAGTTCTGCATGAAGTGTTCATTTTGGCCTTCTCTCACTGAGAAAACACTATTTGTGACCTGTGATACAAAAATGCCATAACTTTTGTTCAAAGTGAGTTTTCAGTCAAGTTTCAACCTGAAAGCATAGAAAGATGCATAAACTTGAAGTTACAGCTTGATTTCAGTGAGTTTTCATCAAAATACAGGAGTTCTGCATGAAGTGTTCATTTTGGCCTTCTCTCGCTGAGAAAACACTATTTGTGACCTGTGATACAAAAATGCCATAACTTTTGTTCAAAGTGAGTTTTCAGTCAAGTTTCAACCTGAAAGCATAGAAAGATGCATAAACTTGAAGTTACAGCTTGATTTCAGTGAGTTTTCATCAAAATACAGGAGTTCTGCATGAAGTGTTCATTTTGGCCTTCTCTCGCTGAGAAAACGCTATTTCTGACCTGCGACACAGAACAGCCATAACTTTTGTTCAACGTGAGTTTTCTGTCAAGTTTCAACCTGAAAGCATAGAAAGATGCATAAACTTGAAGTTACAGCTTGATTTCAGTGAGTTTTCATCAAAATACAGGAGTTCTGCATGAAGTGTTCATTTTGGCCTTCTCTCGCTGAGAAAACACTATTTGTGACCTGTGATACAAAAATGCCATAACTTTTTTTCAAAGTGAGTTTTCAGTCAAGTTTCAACCTGAAAGCATAGAAATATGCATAAACTTGAAGTTACAGCTTGATTTCAGTGAGTTTTCATCAAAATACAGGAGTTCTGCATGAAGTGTTCATTTTGGCCTTCTCTCGCTGAGAAAACACTATTTGTGACCTGTGATACAAAAATGCCATAACTTTTGTTCAAAGTGAGTTTTCAGTCAAGTTTCAACCTGAAAGCATAGAAAGATGCATAAACTTGAAGTTACAGCTTGATTTCAGTGAGTTTTCATCAAAATACAGGAATTCTGCATGAAGTGTTCATTTTGCCTTCTCTCGCTGAGAAAACACTATTTGTGACCTGTGATACAAAAATGCCATAACTTTTGTTCAAAGTGAGTTTTCAGTCAAGTTTCAACCTGAAAGCATAGAAAGATGCAGAAACTTGAAGTTACAGCTTGATTTCAGTGAGTTTTCATCAAAATACAGGAGTTCTGCATGAAGTGTTCATTTTGGCCTTCTCTCGCTGAGAAAACGCTATTTGTGACCTGCGACACAGAACTGCCATAACTTTTGTTCAAAGTGAGTTTTCTGTCAAGTTTCAACCTGAAAGCATAGAAAGATGCATAAACTTGAAGTTACAGCTTGATTTCAGTGAGTTTTCATCAAAATACAGGAGTTCTGCATGAAGTGTTCATTTTGGCATTCTCTCGCTGAGAAAACACTATTTGTGACCTGTGATACAAAAATGCCATAACTTTTGTTCAAAGTGAGTTTTCAGTCAAGTTTCAACCTGAAAGCATAGAAAGATGCATAAACTTGAAGTTACAGCTTGATTTCAGTGAGTTTTCATCAAAATACAGGAGTTCTGCATGAAGTGTTCATTTTGGCCTTCTCTCGCTGAGAAAACGCTATTTGTGACCTGTGATACAAAAATGCCATAACTTTTGTTCAAAGTGAGTTTTCAGTCAAGTTTCAACCAGAAAGCATAGAAAGATGCATAAACTTGAAGTTACAGCTTGATTTCAGTGAGTTTTCATCAAAATACAGGAGTTCTGCATGAAATGTTCATTTTGGCCTTTTCTCGCTGAGAAAACACTATTTGTGACCTGTGATACAAAAATGCAATAACTTTTGTTCAAAGTGAGTTTTCAGTCAAGTTTCAACCTGAAAGCATAGAAAGATGCATAAACTTGAAATTACAGTTTGATTTCAGTGAGTTTTCATCAAAATACAGGAGTTCTGCATGAAGTGTTCATTTTGGCCTTCTCTCGCTGAGAAAACGCTATTTGTGACCTTCGACACAGAACTGCCATAACTTTTGTTCAAAGTGAGTTTTCTGTCAAGTTTCAACCTGAAAGCATAGAAAGATGCATAAACTTGAAGTTACAGCTTGATTTCAGTGAGTTTTCATCAAAATACAGGAGTTCTGCATGAAGTGTTCATTTTGGCCTTCTCTCGCTGAGAAAACACTATTTGTGACCTGTGATACAAAAATGCCATAACTTTTGTTCAAAGTGAGTTTTCAGTCAAGTTTCAACCTGAAAGCATAGAAAGATGCATAAACTTGAAGTTACAGCTTGATTTCAGTGAGTTTTCATCAAAATACAGGAGTTCTGCATGAAGTGTTCATTTTGGCCTTGTCTCGCTGAGAAAACACTATTTGTGACCTGTGATACAAAAATGCCATAACTTTTGTTCAAAGTGAGTTTTCAGTCAAGTTTCAACCTGAAAGTATAGAAAGATGCATAAACTTGAAGTTACAGCTTGATTTCAGTGAGTTTTCATCAAAATACAGGAGTTCTGCATGAAGTGTTCATTTTTGCCTTCTCTCGCTGAGAAAACGCTACTTGTGACCTGCGACACAGAACAGCCATAACTTTTGTTCAAAGTGAGTTTTCTGTCAAGTTTCAACCTGAAAGCATAGAAAGATGCATAAACTTGAAGTTACAGCTTGATTTCAGAGAGTTTTCATCAAAATACAGGAGTTCTGCATGAAGTGTTCATTTTGGCCTTCTCTCGCTGAGAAAACGCTATTTGTGACCTGTGATACAAAAATGCCATAACTTTTGTTCAAAGTGAGTTTTCAGTCAAGTTTCAACCAGAAAGCATAGAAAGATGCATAAACTTGAAGTTACAGCTTGATTTCAGTGAGTTTTCATCAAAATACAGGAGTTCTGCATGAATTTTCATTTTGGCCTTTTCTCGCTGAGAAAACACTATTTGTGACCTGTGATACAAAAATGCAATAACTTTTGTTCAAAGTGAGTTTTCAGTCAAGTTTCAACCTGAAAGCATAGAAAGATGCATAAACTTGAAGTTACAGCTTGATTTCAGTGAGTTTTCATCAAAATACAGGAGTTCTGCATGAAGTGTTAATTTTTTTGGCCTTCTCTCGCTGAGAAAACACTATTTGTGACCTGTGATAAAAAAATGCCATAACTTTTGTTCAAAGTGAGTTTTCAGTCAAGTTTCAACCTGAAAGCATAGAAAGATGCATAAACTTGAAGTTACAGCTTGATTTCAGTGAGTTTTCATCAAAATACAGGAGTTCTGCATGAAGTGTTCATTTTGGCCTTCTCTCGCTGAGAAAACCCTATTTGTGACCTTTGATACAAAAATGCCATAACTTTTGTTCAAAGTGAGTTTTCAGTCAAGTTTCAACCTGAAAGCATAGAAAGATGCATAAACTTGAAGTTACAGCTTGATTTCAGTGAGTTTTCATCAAAATACAGGAGTTCTGCATGAAGGGTTCATTTTGGCCTTTTCTCGCTGAGAAAACACTATTTGTGACCTGTGATACAAAAATGCCATAACTTTTGTTCAAAGTGAGTTTTCAGTCAAGTTTCAACCTGAAACCATAGAAAGATGCATCAACTTGAAGTTGCAGCTTGATTTCAGTGAGTTTTCATCAAAATACAGGAGTTCTGCATGAAGTGTTCATTTTTGCCTTCTCTCGCTGAGAAAACACTATTTGTGACCTGTGATACAAAAATGCCATAACTTTTGTTCAAAGTGAGTTTTCAGTCAAGTTTCAACCTGAAAGCATAGAAAGATGCATAAACTTGAAGTTACAGCTTGATTTCAGTGAGTTTTCATCAAAATACAGCAGTTCTGCATGAAGTGTTCATTTTGGCCTTCTCTCGCTGAGAAAACACTATTTGTGACCTGTGATACAAAAATGCCATAACTTTTGTTCAAAGTGAGTTTTCAGTCAAGTTTCAACCTGAAAGCATAGAAAGATGCATAAACTTGAAGTTACAGCTTGATTTCAGTGAGTTTTCATCAAAATACAGGAGTTCTGCATGAAGTGTTCATTTTGGCCTTCTCTCGCTGAGAAAACGCTATTTCTGACCTGCGACACAGAACAGCCATAACTTTTGTTCAAAGTGAGTTTTCAGTCAAGTTTCAACCTGAAAGCATAGAAAGATGCATAAACTTGAAGTTACAGCTTGATTTCAGTGAGTTTTCATCAAAATACAGGAGTTCTGCATGAAGTTTTCATTTTGGCCTTCTCTCGCTGAGAAAACACTATTTGTGACCTGTGATACAAAAATGCCATAACTTTTGTTCAAAGTGAGTTTTCAGTCAAGTTTCAACCTGAAAGCATAGAAAGAAGCATAAACTTGAAGTTACAACTTGATTTCAGTGAGTTTTCATCAAAATACAGGAGTTCTGCATGAAGTGTTCATTTTGGCCTTCTCTCGCTGAGAAAACACTATTTGTGACCTGTGATACAAAAATGCCATAACTTTTGTTCAAAGTGAGTTTTCAGTCAAGTTTCAACCTGAAAGCATAGAAAGATGCATAAACTTGAAGTTACAGCTTGATTTCAGTGAGTTTTCATCAAAATACAGGAGTTCTGCATGAAGTGTTCATTTTGGCCTTCTCTCGCTGAGAAAACACTATTTGTGACCTGTGATACAAAAATGCCATAACTTTTGTTCAAAGTGAGTTTTCAGTCAAGTTTCAACCTGAAAGCATAGAAAGATGCATAAACTTGAAGTTACAGCTTGATTTCAGTGAGTTTTCATCAAAATACAGGAGTTCTGCATGAAGTGTTCATTTTGGCCTTCTCTCGCTGAGAAAACGCTATTTCTGACCTGCGACACAGAACAGCCATAACTTTTGTTCAAAGTGAGTTTTCTGTCAAGTTTCAACCTGAAAGCATAGAAAGATGCATAAACTTGAAGTTACAGCTTGATTTCAGTGAGTTTTCATCAAAATACAGGAGTTCTGCATGAAGTGTTCATTTTGGCCTTCTCTCGCTGAGAAAACATTATTTGTGACCTGTGATACAAAAATGCCATAACTTTTGTTCAAAGTGAGTTTTCAGTCAAGTTTCAACCTGAAAGCATAGAAAGATGCATAAACTTGAAGTTACAGCTTGATTTCAGTGAGTTTTCATCAAAATACAGGAGTTCTGCATGAAGTGTTCATTTTGGCCTTCTCTCGCTGAGAAAACGCTATTTCTGACCTGCGACACAGAACAGCCATAACTTTTGTTCAACGTGAGTTTTCTGTCAAGTTTCAACCTGAAAGCATAGAAAGATGCATCAACTTGAAGTTACAGCTTGATTTCAGTGAGTTTTCATCAAAATACAGGAGTTCTGCATGAAGTGTTCATTTTGGCCTTCTCTCGCTGAGAAAACACTATTTGTGACCTGTGATACAAAAATGCCATAACTTTTGTTCAAAGTGAGTTTTCAGTCAAGTTTCAACCTGAAAGCATAGAAAGATGCATAAACTTGAAGTTACAGCTTGATTTCAGTGAGTTTTCATCAAAATACAGGAGTTCTGCATGAAGTGTTCATTTTGGCCTTCTCTCGCTGAGAAAACACTATTTGTGACCTGTGATACAAAAATGCCATAACTTTTGTTCAAAGTGAGTTTTCAGTCAAGTTTCAACCTGAAAGCATAGAAAGATGCATAAACTTGAAGTTACAGCTTGATTTCAGTGAGTTTTCATCAAAATACAGGAGTTCTGCATGAAGTGTTCATTTTGGCCTTCTCTCGCTGAGAAAACACTATTTGTGACCTGTGATACAAAAATGCCATAACTTTTGTTCAAAGTGAGTTTTCAGTCAAGTTTCAACCTGAAAGCATAGAAAGATGCATAAACTTGAAGTTACAGCTTGATTTCAGTGAGTTTTCATCAAAATACAGGAGTTCTGCATGAAGTGTTCATTTTGGCCTTCTCTCGCTGAGAAAACACTATTTGTGACCTGTGATACAAAAATGCCATAACTTTTGTTCAAAGTGAGTTTTCAGTCAAGTTTCAACCTGAAAGCATAGAAAGATGCATAAACTTGAAGTTACAGCTTGATTTCAGTGAGTTTTCATCAAAATACAGGAGTTCTGCATGAAGTGTTCATTTTGGCCTTCTCTCGCTGAGAAAACACTATTTGTGACCTGTGATACAAAAATGCCATAACTTTTGTTCAAAGTGAGTTTTCAGTCAAGTTTCAACCTGAAAGCATAGAAAGATGCATAAACTTGAAGTTACAGCTTGATTTCAGTGAGTTTTCATCAAAATACAGGAGTTCTGCATGAAGTGTTCATTTTGGCCTTCTCTCGCTGAGAAAACACTATTTGTGACCTGTGATACAAAAATGCCATAACTTTTGTTCAAAGTGAGTTTTCAGTCAAGTTTCAACCTGAAAGCATAGAAAGATGCATAAACTTGAAGTTACAGCTTGATTTCAGTGAGTTTTCATCAAAATACAGGAGTTCTGCATGAAGTGTTCATTTTGGCCTTCTCTCGCTGAGAAAACGCTATTTCTGACCTGCGACACAGAACAGCCATAACTTTTGTTCAAAGTGAGTTTTCAGTCAAGTTTCACCCTGAAAGCATAGAAAGATGAATAAACTTGAAGTTACAGCTTGATTTCAGTGAGTTTTCATCAAAATACAGGAGTTCTGCATGAAGTTTTCATTTTGGCCTTCTCTCGCTGAGAAAACACTATTTGTGACCTGTGATACAAAAATGCCATAACTTTTGTTCAAAGTGAGTTTTCAGTCAAGTTTCAACCTGAAAGCATAGAAAGAAGCATAAACTTGAAGTTACAGCTTGATTTCAGTGAGTTTTCATCAAAATACAGGAGTTCTGCATGAAGTGTTCATTTTGGCCTTCTCTCGCTGAGAAAACACTATTTGTGACCTGTGATACAAAAATGCCATAACTTTTGTTCAAAGTGAGTTTTCAGTCAAGTTTCAACCTGAAAGCATAGAAAGATGCATAAACTTGAAGTTACAGCTTGATTTCAGTGAGTTTTCATCAAAATAAAGGAGTTCTGCATGAAGTGTTCATTTTGGCCTTCTCTCGCTGAGAAAACACTATTTGTGACCTGTGAAACAAAAATGCCATAACTTTTGTTCAAAGTGAGTTTTCAGTCAAGTTTCAACCTGAAAGCATAGAAAGATGCATAAAATTGAAGTTACAGCTTGATTTCAGTGAGTTTTCATCAAAATACAGGAGTTCTGCATGAAGTGTTCATTTTGGCCTTCTCTCGCTGAGAAAACACTATTTGTGACCTGTGATACAAAAATGCCATAACTTTTGTTCAAAGTGAGTTTTCAGTCAAGTTTCAACCTGAAAGCATAGAAAGATGCATAAACTTGAAGTTACAGCTTGATTTCAGTGAGTTTTCATCAAAATACAGGAGTTCTGCATGAAGTGTTCATTTTGGCCTTCTCTCGCTGAGAAAACGCTATTTGTGACCTGTGATACAAAAATGCCATAACTTTTGTTCAAAGTGAGTTTTCAGTCAAGTTTCAACCTGAAAGCATAGAAAGATGCATAAACTTGAAGTTACAGCTTGATTTCAGTGAGTTTTCATCAAAATACAGGAGTTCTGCATGAAGTGTTCATTTTGGCCTTTTCTCGCTGAGAAAACACTATTTGTGACCTGTGATACAAAAATGCCATAACTTTTGTTCAAAGTGAGTTTTCAGTCAAGTTTCAACCTGAAAGCATAGAAAGATGCATAAACTTGAAGTTACAGCTTGATTTCAGTGAGTTTTCATCAAAATACAGGAGTTCTGCATGAAGTTTTCATTTTGGCCTTCTCTCGCTGAGAAAACACTATTTGTGACCTGTGATACAAAAATGCCATAACTTTTGTTCAAAGTGAGTTTTCAGTCAAGTTTCAACCTGAAAGCATAGAAAGAAGCATAAACTTGAAGTTACAGCTTGATTTCAGTGAGTTTTCATCAAAATACAGGAGTTCTGCATGAAGTGTTCATTTTGGCCTTCTCTCGCTGAGAAAACACTATTTGTGACCTGTGATACAAAAATGCCATAACTTTTGTTCAAAGTGAGTTTTCAGTCAAGTTTCAACCTGAAAGCATAGAAAGATGCATAAACTTGAAGTTACAGCTTGATTTCAGTGAGTTTTCATCAAAATACAGGAGTTCTGCATGAAGTGTTCATTTTGGCCTTCTCTCGCTGAGAAAACACTATTTGTGACCTGTGATACAAAAATGCCATAACTTTTGTTCAAAGTGAGTTTTCAGTCAAGTTTCAACCTGAAAGCATAGAAAGATGCATAAACTTGAAGTTACAGCTTGATTTCAGTGAGTTTTCATCAAAATACAGGAGTTCTGCATGAAGTGTTCATTTTGGCCTTCTCTCGCTGAGAAAACACTATTTGTGACCTGTGATACAAAAATGCCATAACTTTTGTTCAAAGTGAGTTTTCAGTCAAGTTTCAACCTGAAAGCATAGAAAGATGCATAAACTTGAAGTTACAGCTTGATTTCAGTGAGTTTTCATCAAAATACAGGAGTTCTGCATGAAGTGTTCATTTTGGCCTTCTCTCGCTGAGAAAACACTATTTGTGACCTGTGATACAAAAATGCCATAACTTTTGTTCAAAGTGAGTTTTCAGTCAAGTTTCAACCTGAAAGCATAGAAAGATGCATAAACTTGAAGTTACAGCTTGATTTCAGTGAGTTTTCATCAAAATACAGGAGTTCTTCATGAAGTGTTCATTTTGGCCTTCTCTCGCTGAGAAAACACTATTTCTGACCTGTGATACAAAAATGCCATAACTTTTGTTCAAAGTGAGTTTTCAGTCAAGTTTCAACCTGAAAGCATAGAAAGATGCATAAACTTGAAGTTACAGCTTGATTTCAGTGAGTTTTCATCAAAATACAGGAGTTCTGCATGAAGTGTTCATTTTGGCCTTCTCTCGCTGAGAAAACGCTATTTGTGACCTGTGATACAAAAATGCCATAACTTTTGTTCAAAGTGAGTTTTCAGTCAAGTTTCAACCTGAAAGCATAGAAAGATGCATAAACTTGAAGTTACAGCTTGATTTCAGTGAGTTTTCATCAAAATACAGGAGTTCTGCATGAAGTGTTCATTTTGGCCTTTTCTCGCTGAGAAAACACTATTTGTGACCTGTGATACAAAAATGCCATAACTTTTGTTCAAAGTGAGTTTTCAGTCAAGTTTCAACCTGAAAGCATAGAAAGATGCATAAACTTGAAGTTACAGCTTGATTTCAGTGAGTTTTCATCAAAATACAGGAGTTCTGCATGAAGTGTTCATTTTGGCCTTCTCTCGCTGAGAAAACACTATTTGTGACCTGTGATACAAAAATGCCATAACTTTTGTTCAAAGTGAGTTTTCAGTCAAGTTTCAACCTGAAAGCATAGAAAGATGCATAAACTTGAAGTTACAGCTTGATTTCAGTGAGTTTTCATCAAAATACAGGAGTTCTGCATGAAGTGTTCATTTTGGCCTTCTCTCGCTGAGAAAACACTATTTGTGACCTGTGATACAAAAATGCCATAACTTTTGTTCAAAGTGAGTTTTCAGTCAAGTTTCAACCTGAAAGCATAGAAAGATGCATAAACTTGAAGTTACAGCTTGATTTCAGTGAGTTTTCATCAAAATACAGGAGTTCTGCATGAAGTGTTCATTTTGGCCTTCTCTCGCTGAGAAAACACTATTTGTGACCTGTGATACAAAAATGCCATAACTTTTGTTCAAAGTGAGTTTTCAGTCAAGTTTCAACCTGAAAGCATAGAAAGATGCATAAACTTGAAGTTACAGCTTGATTTCAGTGAGTTTTCATCAAAATACAGGAGTTCTGCATGAAGTGTTCATTTTGGCCTTCTCTCGCTGAGAAAACACTATTTGTGACCTGTGATACAAAAATGCCATAACTTTTGTTCAAAGTGAGTTTTCAGTCAAGTTTCAACCTGAAAGCATAGAAAGATGCATAAACTTGAAGTTACAGCTTGATTTCAGTGAGTTTTCATCAAAATACAGGAGTTCTGCATGAAGTGTTCATTTTGGCCTTCTCTCGCTGAGAAAACACTATTTGTGACCTGTGATACAAAAATGCCATAACTTTTGTTCAAAGTGAGTTTTCAGTCAAGTTTCAACCTGAAAGCATAGAAAGATGCATAAACTTGAAGTTACAGCTTGATTTCAGTGAGTTTTCATCAAAATACAGGAGTTCTGCATGAAGTGTTCATTTTGGCCTTCTCTCGCTGAGAAAACACTATTTGTGACCTGTGATACAAAAATGCCATAACTTTTGTTCAAAGTGAGTTTTCAGTCAAGTTTCAACCTGAAAGCATAGAAAGATGCATAAACTTGAAGTTACAGCTTGATTTCAGTGAGTTTTCATCAAAATACAGGAGTTCTGCATGAAGTGTTCATTTTGGCCTTCTCTCGCTGAGAAAACACTATTTTTGACCTGTGATACAAAAATGCCATAACTTTTGTTCAAAGTGAGTTTTCAGTCAAGTTTCAACCTGAAAGCATAGAAAGATGCATAAACTTGAAGTTACAGCTTGATTTCAGTGAGTTTTCATCAAAATACAGGAGTTCTGCATGAAGTGTTCATTTTGGCCTTCTCTCGCTGAGAAAAGACTATTTGTGACCTGTGATACAAAAATGCCATAACTTTTGTTCAAAGTGAGTTTTCAGTCAAGTTTCAACCTGAAAGCATAGAAAGATGCATAAACTTGAAGTTACAGCTTGATTTCAGTGAGTTTTCATCAAAATACAGGAGTTCTGCATGAAGTGTTCATTTTGGCCTTCTCTCGCTGAGAAAACACTATTTGTGACCTGTGATACAAAAATGCCATAACTTTTGTTCAAAGTGAGTATTCAGTCAAGTTTCAACCTGAAAGCATAGAAAGATGCATAAACTTGAAGTTACAGCTTGATTTCAGTGAGTTTTCATCAAAATACAGGAGTTCTGCATGAAGTGTTCATTTTGGCCTTCTCTCGCTGAGAAAACACTATTTGTGACCTGTGATACAAAAATGCCATAACTTTTGTTCAAAGTGAGTTTTCAGTCAAGTTTCAACCTGAAAGCATAGAAAGATGCATAAACTTGAAGTTACAGCTTGATTTCAGTGAGTTTTCATCAAAATACAGGAGTTCTGCATGAAGTGTTCATTTTGGCCTTCTCTCGCTGAGAAAACGCTATTTGTGACCTGTGATACAAAAATGCCATAACTTTTGTTCAAAGTGAGTTTTCAGTCAAGTTTCAACCTGAAAGCATAGAAAGATGCATAAACTTGAAGTTACAGCTTGATTTCAGTGAGTTTTCATCAAAATACAGGAGTTCTGCATGAAGTGTTCATTTTGGCCTTTTCTCGCTGAGAAAACACTATTTGTGACCTGTGATACAAAAATGCCATAACTTTTGTTCAAAGTGAGTTTTCAGTCAAGTTTCAACCTGAAAGCATAGAAAGATGCATAAACTTGAAGTTACAGCTTGATTTCAGTGAGTTTTCATCAAAATACAGGAGTTCTGCATGAAGTGTTCATTTTGGCCTTCTCTCGCTGAGAAAACACTATTTGTGACCTGTGATACAAAAATGCCATAACTTTTGTTCAAAGTGAGTTTTCTGTCAAGTTTCAACCTGAAAGGATAGAAAGATGCATAAACTTGAAGTTACAGCTTGATTTCAGTGAGTTTTCATCAAAATACAGGAGTTCTGCATGAAGTGTTCATTTTGGCCTTCTCTCGCTGAGAAAACACTATTTGTGACCTGTGATACAAAAATGCCATAACTTTTGTTCAAAGTGAGTTTTCAGTCAAGTTTTAACCTGAAAGCATAGAAAGATGCATAAACTTGAAGTTACAGCTTGATTTCAGTGAGTTTTCATCAAAATACAGGAGTTCTGCATGAAGTGTTCATTTTGGCCTTCTCTCGCTGAGAAAACACTATTTGTGACCTGTGATACAAAAATGCCATAACTTTTGTTCAAAGTGAGTTTTCAGTCAAGTTTCAACCTGAAAGCATAGAAAGATGCATAAACTTGAAGTTACAGCTTGATTTCAGTGAGTTTTCATCAAAATACAGGAGTTCTGCATGAAGTGTTCATTTTGGCCTTCTCTCGCTGAGAAAACACTATTTGTGACCTGTGATACAAAAATGCCATAACTTTTGTTCAAAGTGAGTTTTCAGTCAAGTTTCAACCTGAAAGCATAGAAAGATGCATAAACTTGAAGTTACAGCTTGATTTCAGTGAGTTTTCATCAAAATACAGGAGTTCTGCATGAAGTGTTCATTTTGGCCTTCTCTCGCTGAGAAAACACTATTTGTGACCTGTGATAATAAAATGCCATAACTTTTGTTCAAAGTGAGTTTTCAGTCAAGTTTCAACCTGAAAGCATAGAAAGATGCATAAACTTGAAGTTACAGCTTGATTTCAGTGAGTTTTCATCAAAATACAGGAGTTCTGCATGAAGTGTTCATTTTGGCCTTCTCTCGCTGAGAAAACGCTATTTCTGACCTGCGACACAGAACAGCCATAACTTTTTTCAACGTGAGTTTTCTGTCAAGTTTCAACCTGAAAGCATAGAAAGATGCATAAACTTGAAGTTACAGCTTGATTTCAGTGAGTTTTCATCAAAATACAGGAGTTCTGCATGAAGTGTTCATTTTGGCCTTCTCTCGCTGAGAAAACACTATTTGTGACCTGTGATACAAAAATGCCATAACTTTTGTTCAAAGTGAGTTTTCAGTCAAGTTTCAACCTGAAAGCATAGAAAGATGCATAAACTTGAAGTTACAGCTTGATTTCAGTGAGTTTTCATCAAAATACAGGAGTTCTGCATGAAGTGTTCATTTTGGCCTTCTCTCGCTGAGAAAACACTATTTCTGACCTGTGATACAAAAATGCCATAACTTTTGTTCAAAGTGAGTTTTCAGTCAAGTTTCAACCTGAAAGCATAGAAAGATGCATAAACTTGAAGTTACAGCTTGATTTCAGTGAGTTTTCATCAAAATACAGGAGTTCTGCATGAAGTGTTCATTTTGGCCTTCTCTCGCTGAGAAAACACTATTTGTGACCTGTGATACAAAAATGCCATAACTTTTTTTCAAAGTGTGTTTTCAGTCAAGTTTCAACCTGAAAGCATAGAAAGATGCATAAACTTGAAGTTACAGCTTGATTTCAGTGAGTTTTCATCAAAATACAGGAGTTCTGCATGAAGTGTTCATTTTGGCCTTCTCTCGCTGAGAAAACACTATTTGTGACCTGTGATACAAAAATGCCATAACTTTTGTTCAAAGTGAGTTTTCAGTCAAGTTTCAACCTGAAAGCATAGAAAGATGCATAAACTTGAAGTTACAGCTTGATTTCAGTGAGTTTTCATCAAAATACAGGAGTTCTGCATGAAGTGTTCATTTTGGCCTTCTCTCACTGAGAAAACACTATTTGTGACCTGTGATACAAAAATGCCATAACTTTTGTTCAAAGTGAGTTTTCAGTCAAGTTTCAACCTGAAAGCATAGAAAGATGCATAAACTTGAAGTTACAGCTTGATTTCAGTGAGTTTTCATCAAAATACAGGAGTTCTGCATGAAGTGTTCATTTTGGCCTTCTCTCGCTGAGAAAACACTATTTGTGACCTGTGATACAAAAATGCCATAACTTTTGTTCAAAGTGAGTTTTCAGTCAAGTTTCAACCTGAAAGCATAGAAAGATGCATAAACTTGAAGTTACAGCTTGATTTCAGTGAGTTTTCATCAAAATACAGGAGTTCTGCATGAAGTGTTCATTTTGGCCTTCTCTCGCTGAGAAAACACTATTTGTGACCTGTGATACAAAAATGCCATAACTTTTGTTCAAAGTGAGTTTTCAGTCAAGTTTCAACCTGAAAGCATAGAAAGATGCATAAACTTGAAGTTACAGCTTGATTTCAGTGAGTTTTCATCAAAATACAGGAGTTCTGCATGAAGTGTTCATTTTGGCCTTCTCTCGCTGAGAAAACACTATTTGTGACCTGTGATACAAAAATGCCATAACTTTTGTTCAAAGTGTGTTTTCAGTCAAGTTTCAACCTGAAAGCATAGAAAGATGCATAAACTTGAAGTTACAGCTTGATTTCAGTGAGTTTTCATCAAAATACAGGAGTTCTGCATGAAGTGTTCATTTTGGCCTTCTCTCGCTGAGAAAACACGATTTGTGACCTGTGATACAAAAATGCCATAACTTTTGTTCAAAGTGAGTTTTCAGTCAAGTTTCAACCTGAAAGCATAGAAAGATGCATAAACTTGAAGTTACAGCTTGATTTCAGTGAGTTTTCATCAAAATACAGGAGTTCTGCATGAAATGTTCATTTTGGCCTTTTCTCGCTGAGAAAACACTATTTGTGACCTGTGATACAAAAATGCAATAACTTTTGTTCAAAGTGAGTTTTCAGTCAAGTTTCAACCTGAAAGCATAGAAAGATGCATAAACTTGAAATTACAGTTTGATTTCAGTGAGTTTTCATCAAAATACAGGAGTTCTGCATGAAGTGTTCATTTTGGCCTTCTCTCGCTGAGAAAACACTATTTGTGACCTGTGATACAAAAATGCCATAACTTTTGTTCAAAGTGAGTTTTCAGTCAAGTTTCAACCTGAAAGCATAGAAAGATGCATAAACTTGAAGTTACAGCTTGATTTCAGTGAGTTTTCATCAAAATACAGGAGTTCTGCATGAAGTGTTCATTTTGGCCTTCTCTCGCTGAGAAAACACTATTTGTGACCTGTGATACAAAAATGCCATAACTTTTGTTCAAAGTGAGTTTTCAGTCAAGTTTCAACCTGAAAGCATAGAAAGATGCATAAACTTGAAGTTACAGCTTGATTTCAGTGAGTTTTCATCAAAATACAGGAGTTCTGCATGAAGTGTTCATTTTGGCCTTCTCTCGCTGAGAAAACACTATTTGTGACCTGTGATACAAAAATGCCATAACTTTTGTTCAAAGTGAGTTTTCAGTCAAGTTTCAACCTGAAAGCATAGAAAGATGCATAAACTTGAAGTTACAGCTTGATTTCAGTGAGTTTTCATCAAAATACAGGAGTTCTGCATGAAGTGTTCATTTTGGCCTACTCTCGCTGAGAAAACACTATTTGTGACCTGTGATACAAAAATGCCATAACTTTTGTTCAAAGTGAGTTTTCAGTCAAGTTTCAACCTGAAAGCATAGAAAGATGCATAAACTTGAAGTTACAGCTTGATTTCAGTGAGTTTTCATCAAAATACAGGAGTTCTGCATGAAGTGTTCATTTTGGCCTTCTCTCGCTGAGAAAACACTATTTGTGACCTGTGATACAAAAATGCCATAACTTTTGTTCAAAGTGAGTTTTCAGTCAAGTTTCAACCTGAAAGCATAGAAAGATGCAGAAACTTGAAGTTACAGCTTGATTTCAGTGAGTTTTCATCAAAATACAGGAGTTCTGCATGAAGTGTTCATTTTGGCCTTCTCTCGCTGAGAAAACGCTATTTGTGACCTGCGACACAGAACAGCCATAACTTTTGTTCAAAGTGAGTTTTCTGTCAAGTTTCAACCTGAAAGCATAGAAAGATGCATAAACTTGAAGTTACAGCTTGATTTCAGTGAGTTTTCATCAAAATACAGGAGTTCTGCATGAAGTGTTCATTTTGGCCTTCTCTCGCTGAGAAAACGCTATTTGTGACCTGTGATACAAAAATGCCATAACTTTTGTTCAAAGTGAGTTTTCAGTCAAGTTTCAACCAGAAAGCATAGAAAGATGAATAAACTTGAAGTTACAGCTTGATTTCAGTGAGTTTTCATCAAAATACAGGAGTTCTGCATGAAATGTTCATTTTGGCCTTTTCTCGCTGAGAAAACACTATTTGTGACCTGTGATACAAAAATGCAATAACTTTTGTTCAAAGTGAGTTTTCAGTCAAGTTTCAACCTGAAAGCATAGAAAGATGCATAAACTTGAAGTTACAGCTTGATTTCAGTGAGTTTTCATCAAAATACAGGAGTTCTGCATGAAGTGTTCATTTTGGCCTTCTCTCGCTGAGAAAACACTATTTGTGACCTGTGATACAAAAATGCCATAACTTTTGTTCAAAGTGAGTTTTCAGTCAAGTTTCAACCTGAAAGCATAGAAAGATGCATAAACTTGAAGTTACAGCTTGATTTCAGTGAGTTTTCATCAAAATACAGGAGTTCTGCATGAAGTGTTCATTTTGGCCTTCTCTCGCTGAGAAAACACTATTTGTGACCTGTGATACAAAAATGCCATAACTTTTGTTCAAAGTGAGTTTTCAGTCAAGTTTCAACCTGAAAGCATAGAAAGATGCATAAACTTGAAGTTACAGCTTGATTTCAGTGAGTTTTCATCAAAATACAGGAGTTCTGCATGAAGTGTTCATTTTGGCCTTCTCTCGCTGAGAAAACGCTATTTCTGACCTGCGACACAGAACAGCCATAACTTTTTTCAACGTGAGTTTTCTGTCAAGTTTCAACCTGAAAGCATAGAAAGATGCATAAACTTGAAGTTACAGCTTGATTTCAGTGAGTTTTCATCAAAATACAGGAGTTCTGCATGAAGTGTTCATTTTGGCCTTCTCTCGCTGAGAAAACACTATTTGTGACCTGTGATACAAAAATGTCATAACTTTTGTTCAAAGTGAGTTTTCAGTCAAGTTTCAACCTGAAAGCATAGAAAGATGCATAAACTTGAAGTTACAGCTTGATTTCAGTGAGTTTTCATCAAAATACAGGAGTTCTGCATGAAGTGTTCATTTTGGCCTTCTCTCGCTGAGAAAACGCTATTTCTGACCTGCGACACAGAACAGCCATAACTTTTTTCAACGTGAGTTTTCTGTCAAGTTTCAACCTGAAAGCATAGAAAGATGCATAAACTTGAAGTTACAGCTTGATTTCAGTGAGTTTTCATCAAAATACAGGAGTTCTGCATGAAGTGTTCATTTTGGCCTTCTCTTGCTGAGAAAACACTATTTGTGACCTGTGATACAAAAATGCCATAACTTTTGTTCAAAGTGTGTTTTCAGTCAAGTTTCAACCTGAAAGCATAGAAAGATGCATAAACTTGAAGTTACAGCTTGATTTCAGTGAGTTTTCATCAAAATACAGGAGTTCTGCATGAAGTGTTCATTTTGGCCTTCTCTCGCTGAGAAAACACGATTTGTGACCTGTGATACAAAAATGCCATAACTTTTGTTCAAAGTGAGTTTTCAGTCAAGTTTCAACCTGAAAGCATAGAAAGATGCATAAACTTGAAGTTACAGCTTGATTTCAGTGAGTTTTCATCAAAATACAGGAGTTCTGCATGAAGTGTTCATTTTGGCCTTCTCTCGCTGAGAAAACACTATTTGTGACCTGTGATACAAAAATGCCATAACTTTTGTTCAAAGTGAGTTTTCAGTCAAGTTTCAACCTGAAAGCATAGAAAGATGCATAAACTTGAAGTTACAGCTTGATTTCAGTGAGTTTTCATCAAAATACAGGAGTTCTGCTTGAAGTGTTCATTTTGGCCTTCTCTCGCTGAGAAAACACTATTTGTGACCTGTGATACAAAAATGCCATAACTTTTGTTCAAAGTGAGTTTTCAGTCAAGTTTCAACCTGAAAGCATAGAAAGATGCATAAACTTGAAGTTACAGCTTGATTTCAGTGAGTTTTCATCAAAATACAGGAGTTCTGCATGAAGTGTTCATTTTGGCCTTCTCTCGCTGAGAAAACACTATTTGTGACCTGTGATACAAAAATGCCATAACTTTTGTTCAAAGTGAGTTTTCAGTCAAGTTTCAACCTGAAAGCATAGAAAGATGCATAAACTTGAAGTTACAGCTTGATTTCAGTGAGTTTTCATCAAAATACAGGAGTTCTGCATGAAGTGTTCATTTTGGCCTTCTCTCGCTGAGAAAACACTATTTGTGACCTGTGATACAAAAATGCCATAACTTTTGTTCAAAGTGAGTTTTCAGTCAAGTTTCAACCTGAAAGCATAGAAAGATGCATAAACTTGAAGTTACAGCTTGATTTCAGTGAGTTTTCATCAAAATACAGGAGTTCTGCATGAAGTGTTCATTTTGGCCTTCTCTCGCTGAGAAAACACTATTTGTGACCTGTGATACAAAAATGCCATAACTTTTGTTCAAAGTGAGTTTTCAGTCAAGTTTCAACCTGAAAGCATAGAAAGATGCATAAACTTGAAGTTACAGCTTGATTTCAGTGAGTTTTCATCAAAATACAGGAGTTCTGCATGAAGTGTTCATTTTGGCCTTCTCTCGCTGAGAAAACGCTATTTGTGACCTGTGATACAAAAATGCCATAACTTTTGTTCAAAGTGAGTTTTCAGTCAAGTTTCAACCTGAAAGCATAGAAAGATGCATAAACTTGAAGTTACAGCTTGATTTCAGTGAGTTTTCATCAAAATACAGGAGTTCTGCATGAAGTGTTCATTTTGGCCTTTTCTCGCTGAGAAAACACTATTTGTGACCTGTGATACAAAAATGCCATAACTTTTGTTCAAAGTGAGTTTTCAGTCAAGTTTCAACCTGAAAGCATAGAAAGATGCATAAACTTGAAGTTACAGCTTGATTTCAGTGAGTTTTCATCAAAATACAGGAGTTCTGCATGAAGTGTTCATTTTGGCCTTCTCTCGCTGAGAAAACACTTTTTGTGACCTGTGATACAAAAATGCCATAACTTTTGTTCAAAGTGAGTTTTCAGTCAAGTTTCAACCTGAAAGCATAGAAAGATGCATAAACTTGAAGTTACAGCTTGATTTCAGTGAGTTTTCATCAAAATACAGGAGTTCTGCATGAAGTGTTCATTTTGGCCTTCTCTCGCTGAGAAAACACTATTTGTGACCTGTGATACAAAAATGCCATAACTTTTGTTCAAAGTGAGTTTTCAGTCAAGTTTCAACCTGAAAGCATAGAAAGATGCATAAACTTGAAGTTACAGCTTGATTTCAGTGAGTTTTCATCAAAATACAGGAGTTCTGCATGAAGTGTTCATTTTGGCCTTCTCTCGCTGAGAAAACACTATTTGTGACCTGTGATACAAAAATGCCATAACTTTTGTTCAAAGTGAGTTTTCAGTCAAGTTTCAACCTGAAAGCATAGAAAGATGCATAAACTTGAAGTTACAGCTTGATTTCAGTGAGTTTTCATCAAAATACAGGAGTTCTGCATGAAGTGTTCATTTTGGCCTTCTCTCGCTGAGAAAACACTATTTCTGACCTGTGATACAAAAATGCCATAACTTTTTTTCAAAGTGAGTTTTCAGTCAAGTTTCAACCTGAAAGCATAGAAAGATGCATAAACTTGAAGTTACAGCTTGATTTCAGTGAGTTTTCATCAAAATACAGGAGTTCTGCATGAAGTGTTCATTTTGGCCTTCTCTCGCTGAGAAAACACTATTTGTGACCTGTGATACAAAAATGCCATAACTTTTGTTCAAAGTGAGTTTTCAGTCAAGTTTCAACCTGAAAGCATAGAAAGATGCATAAACTTGAAGTTACAGCTTGATTTCAGTGAGTTTTCATCAAAATACAGGAGTTCTGCATGAAGTGTTCATTTTGGCCTTCTCTCGCTGAGAAAACACTATTTGTGACCTGTGATACAAAAATGCCATAACTTTTGTTCAAAGTGAGTTTTCAGTCAAGTTTCAACCTGAAAGCATAGAAAGATGCATAAACTTGAAGTTACAGCTTGATTTCAGTGAGTTTTCATCAAAATACAGGAGTTCTGCATGAAGTGTTCATTTTGGCCTTCTCTCGCTGAGAAAACGCTATTTCTGACTTGCGACACAGAACAGCCATAACTTTTGTTCAAGGTGAGTTTTCAGTCAAGTTTCAACCTGAAAGCATAGAAAGATGCATAAACTTGAAGTTACAGCTTGATTTCAGTGAGTTTTCATCAAAATACAGGAGTTCTGCATGAAGTGTTCATTTTGGCCTTCTCTCGCTGAGAAAACACTATTTGTGACCCGTGATACAAAAATGCCATAACTTTTGTTCAAAGTGAGTTTTCAGTCAAGTTTCAACCTGAAAGCATAGAAAGATTCATAAACTTGAAGTTACAGCTTGATTTCAGTGAGTTTTCATCAAAATACAGGAGTTCTGCATGAAGTGTTCATTTTGGCCTTCTCTCGCTGAGAAAACACTATTTGTGACCTGTGATACAAAAATGCCATAACTTTTGTTCAAAGTGAGTTTTCAGTCAAGTTTCAACCTGAAAGCATAGAAGATGCATAAAGTTGAAGTTACAGCTTGATTTCAGTGAGTTTTCATCAAAATACAGGAGTTCTGCATGAAGTGTTCATTTTGGCCTTCTCTCGCTGAGAAAACACTATTTGTGACCTGTGATACAAAAAGGCCATAACTTTTGTTCAAAGTGAGTTTTCAGTCAAGTTTCAACCTGAAAGCATAGAAAGATGCATAAACTTGAAGTTACAGCTTGATTTCAGTGAGTTTTCATCAAATACAGGAGTTCTGCATGAAGTGTTCATTTTGGCCTTCTCTCGCTGAGAAAACACTATTTGTGACCTGTGATACAAAAATGCCATAACTTTTGTTCAAAGTGAGTTTTCAGTCAAGTTTCAACCTGAAAGCATAGAAAGATGCATAAACTTGAAGTTACAGCTTGATTTCAGTGAGTTTTCATCAAAATACAGGAGTTCTGCATGAAGTGTTCATTTTGGCCTTCTCTCGCTGAGAAAACACTATTTGTGACCTGTGATAAAAAAATGCCATAACTTTTGTTCAAAGTGAGTTTTCAGTCAAGTTTCAACCTGAAAGCATAGAAAGATGCATAAACTTGAAGTTACAGCTTGATTTCAGTGAGTTTTCATCAAAATACAGGAGTTCTGCATGAAGTGTTCATTTTGGCCTTTTCTCGCTGAGAAAACACTATTTGTGACCTGTGATACAAAAATGCCATAACTTTTGTTCAAAGTGAGTTTTCAGTCAAGTTTCAACCTGAAAGCATAGAAAGATGCAGAAACTTGAAGTTACAGCTTGATTTCAGTGAGTTTTCATCAAAATACAGGAGTTCTGCATGAAGTGTTCATTTTGGCCTTCTCTCGCTGAGAAACACTATTTGTGACCTGTGATACAAAAATGCCATAACTTTTGTTCAAAGTGAGTTTTCAGTCAAGTTTCAACCTGAAAGGATAGAAAGATGCATAAACTTGAAGTTACAGCTTGATTTCAGTGAGTTTTCATCAAAATACAGGAGTTCTGCATGAAGTGTTCATTTGGCCTTCTCTCGCTGAGAAAACACTATTTGTGACCTGTGATACAAAAATGCCATAACTTTTGTTCAAAGTGAGTTTTCACGTCAAGTTTTAACCTGAAAGCATAGAAAGATGCATAAACTTGAAGTTACAGCTTGATTTCAGTGAGTTTTCATCAAAATACAGGATTCTGCATGAAGTGTTCATTTTGGCCTTCTCTCGCTGAGAAAACACTATTTGTGACCTGTGATACAAAAATGCCATAACTTTTGTTCAAAGTGAGTTTTCAGTCAAGTTTCAACCTGAAAGCATAGAAAGATGCATAAACTTGAAGTTACAGCTTGATTTCAGTGAGTTTTCATCAAAATACAGGAGTTCTGCATGAAGTGTTCATTTTGGCCTTGTCTCGCTGAGAAAACGCTATTTGTGACCTGTGATACAAAAATGCCATAACTTTTGTTCAAAGTGAGTTTTCAGTCAAGTTTCAACCTGAAAGCATAGAAAGATGCATAAACTTGAAGTTACAGCTTGATTTCAGTGAGTTTTCATCAAAATACAGGAGTTCTGCATGAAGTGTTCATTTTGGCCTTCTCTCGCTGAGAAAACACTATTTGTGACCTGTGATACAAAAATGCCATAACTTTTGTTCAAAGTGAGTTTTCAGTCAAGTTTCAACCTGAAAGCATAGAAAGATGCATAAACTTGAAGTTACAGCTTGATTTCAGTGAGTTTTCATCAAATACAGGAGTTCTGCATGAAGTGTTCATTTTGGCCTTCTCTCGCTGAGAAAACGCTATTTGTGACCTGCGACAAAGAACAGCCATAACTTTTGTTCAAAGTGAGTTTTCTGTCAAGTTTCAACCTGAAAGCATAGAAGATGCATAAACTTGAGTTACAGCTTGATTCAGTGAGTTTTCATCAAAATACAGGAGTTCTGCATGAAGTGTTCATTTTGGCCTTCTCTCGCTGAGAAAACACTATTTGTGACCTGTGATACAAAAATGCCATAACTTTTGTTCAAAGTGAGTTTTCAGTCAAGTTTCAACCTGAAAGCATAGAAAGAGGCATAAACTTGAAGTTACAGCTCGATTTCAGTGAGTTTTCATCAAAATACAGGAGTTCTGCATGAAGTGTTCATTATGGCCTTCTCTCGCTGAGAAAAACACTATTTGTGACCTGTGATACAAAAATGCCATAACTTTTGTTCAAAGTGAGTTTCAGTCAAGTTTCAACCTGAAAGCATAGAAAGATGCATAAACTTGAAGTTACAGCTTGATTTCAGTGAGTTTTCATCAAAATACAGGAGTTCTGCATGAAGTGTTCATTTTGGCCTTCTCTCGCTGAGAAAACACTATTGTGACCTGTGATACAAAAATGCCATAACTTTTTTTCAAGTGAGTTTCAGTCAAGTTTCAACCTGAAAGCATAGAAAGAAGCATAACTTGAAGTTACAGCTTGATTTCAGTGAGTTTTCATCAAAATACAGGAGTTCTGCATGAAGTGTTCATTTTGGCCTCTCTCGCTGAGAAAACACTATTTGTGACCTGTGATACAAAAATGCCATAACTTTTGTTCAAAGTGAGTTTTCAGTCAAGTTTCAATCTGAAAGCATAGAAAGATGCATAAACTTGAAGTTACAGCTTGATTTCAGTGAGTTTTCATCAAAATACAGGAGTTCTGCATGAAGTGTTCATTTTGGCCTTCTCTCGCTGAGAAAACACTATTTGTGACCTGTGATACAAAAATGCCATAACTTTTGTTCAAAAGTGAGTTTTCAGTCAAGTTTCAACCTGAAAGCATAGAAAGATGCATAAACTTGAAGTTACAGCTTGATTTCAGTGAGTTTTCATCAAATACAGGAGTTCTGCATGAAGTGTTCATTTTGGCCTTCTCTCGCTGAGAAAACACTATTTGTGACCTGTGATACAAAAATGCCATAACTTTTGTTCAAAGTGAGTTTTCAGTCAAGTTTCAACCTGAAAGCATAGAAAGATGCATAAACTTGAAGTTACAGCTTGATTTCAGTCAGTTTTCATCAAAATACAGGAGTTCTGCATGAAGTGTTCATTTTGGCCTTTCTCTCGCTGAGAAAACACTATTTGTGACCTGTGATACAAAAATGCCATAACTTTTGTTCAAAGTGAGTTTTCAGTCAAGTTTCAACCTGAAAGCATAGAAAGATGCATAAACTTGAAGTTACAGCTTGATTTCAGTGAGTTTTCATCAAAATACAGGAGTTCTGCATGAAGTGTTCATTTTGGCCTTCTCTCGCTGAGAAAAACTATTTGTGACCTGTGATACAAAAATGCATAACTTTTGTTCAAAGTGAGTTTTCAGTCAAGTTTCAACCTGAAAGCATAGAAAGATGCATAAACTTGAAGTTACAGCTTGATTTCAGTGAGTTTTCATCAAAATACAGGAGTTCTGCATGAAGTGTTCATTTTGGCCTTCTCTCGCTGAGAAACACTATTTGTGACCTGTGTTACAAAAATGCCATAACTTTTGTTCAAAGTGAGTTTTCAGTCAAGTTTCAACCTGAAAGCATAGAAAGATGCATAACTTGAAGTTACAGCTTGATTTCAGTGAGTTTTCATCAAAATACAGGAGTTCTGCATGAAGTGTTCATTTTGGCCTTCTCTCGCTGAGAAAACACTATTTGTGACCTGTGATACAAAATGCCATAACTTTTGTTCAAAGTGAGTTTTCAGTCAAGTTTCAACCTGAAAGCATAGAAAGATGCATAAACTTGAAGTTACAGCTTGATTTCAGTGAGTTTTCATCAAAATACAGGAGTTCTGCATGAAGTGTTCATTTTGGCCTTCTCTCGCTGAGAAAACACTATTTGTGACCTGTGATACAAAAATGCCATAACTTTTGTTCAAAGTGAGTTTTCAGTCAAGTTTCAAACTGAAGCATAGAAAGATGCAGAAACTTGAAGTTACAGCTTAATTTCAGTGAGTTTTCATCAAAATACAGGAGTTCTGCAAGAAGTGTTCATTTTGGCCTTCTCTCGCTGAGAAAACACTATTTGTGACCTGTGATACAAAATGCCATAACTTTTGTTCAAAGTGAGTTTTCAGTCAAGTTTCAACCTGAAAGCATAGAAAGATGCATAAACTTGAAGTTACAGCTTGATTTCAGTGAGTTTTCATCAAAATCAGGAGTTCTGCATGAAGTGTTCATTTGGCCTTCTCTCGCTGAGAAAACACTATTTGTGACCTGTGATACAAAAATGCCATAACTTTTGTTCAAAGTGAGTTTTCAGTCAGTTTCAACCTGAAAGCATAGAAAGATGCATAACTTGAAGTTACAGCTTGATTTCAGTGAGTTTCATCAAAATACAGGAGTTCTGCATGAAGTGGTTCATTTTGGCCTTCTCTCGCTGAGAAAACACTATTTGTGACCTGTGATACAAAATGCCATAACTTTTGTTCAAAGTGAGTTTTCAGTCAAGTTTCAACCTGAAAGCATAGAAAGATGCATAAACTTGAAGTTACAGCTTGATTTCAGTGAGTTTTCATCAAAATACAGGAGTTCTTCATGAAGTGTTCATTTGGCCTTCTCTCGCTGAGAAAACACTATTTGTGACCTGTGATACAAAATGCCATAACTTTTGTTCAAAGTGAGTTTTCAGTCAAGTTTCAACCTGAAAGCATAGAAAGATGCATAAACTTGAAGTTACAGCTTGATTTCAGTGAGTTTTCATCAAATACAGAGTTCTGCATGAAGTGTTCATTTTGGCCTTCTCACGCTGAGAAAACGCTATTTCTGACCTGCGACACAGAAACAGCCATAACGTTTGTTCAACGTGAGTTTTCTGTCAAGTTTCAACCTGAAAGCATAGAAAGATGCATAAACTTGAAGTTACAGCTTGATTTCAATGAGTTTTCATCAAAATACAGGAGTTCTGCATGAAGTGTTCATTTTGGCCTTCTCTCGCTGAGAAAACACTATTTTTGACCTGTGATACAAAAATGCCATAACTTTTGTTCAAAGTGAGTTTTCAGTCAAGTTTCAACCTGAAAGCATAGAAAGATGCATAAACTTGAAGTTACAGCTTGATTTCAGTGAGTTTTCATCAAAATACAGGAGTTCTGCATGAAGTGTTCATTTTGGCCTTCTCTCGCTGAGAAAACACTATTTGTGACCTGTGATACAAAAATGCCATAACTTTTGTTCAAAGTGAGTTTTCAGTCAAGTTTCAACCTGAAAGCATAGAAAGATGCATAAACTTGAAGTTACAGCTTGATTTCAGTGAGTTTTCATCAAAATACAGGAGTTCTGCATGAAGTGTTCATTTTGGCCTTCTCTCGCTGAGAAAACGCTATTTGTGACCTGTGATAACAAAAATGCCATAACTTTTGTTCAAAGTGAGTTTTCAGTCAAGTTTCAACCTGAAAGCATAGAAAGATGCATTAACTTGAAGTTACAGCTTGATTTCAGTGAGTTTTCATCAAAATACAGGAGTTCTGCATGAAGTGTTCATTTTGGCCTTCTCTCGCTGAGAAACGCTATTTGTGACCTGTGATACAAAAATGCCATAACTTTTTTTCAAAGTGAGTTTTCAGTCAAGTTTCAACCTGAAAGCATAGAAAGATGCATAAACTTGAAGTTACAGCTTGATTTCAGTGAGTTTTCATCAAAATACAGAGTTCTGCATGAAGTGTTCATTTGGCCTTCTCTCGCTGAGAAAACACTATTTGTGACTGTGATACAAAAATGCCATAACTTTTGTTCAAAGTGAGTTTTCAGTCAAGTTTCAACCTGAAAGCATAGAAAGATGCATAAACTTGAAGTTACAGCTTGATTTCAGTGAGTTTTCATCAAAATACAGGAGTTCTGCATGAAGTGTTCATTTTGGCCTTCTCTCGCTGAGAAAACACTATTTGTGACCTGTGATACAAAAATGTCATAACTTTTGTTCAAAGTGAGTTTTCAGTCAAGTTTCAACCTGAAAGCATAGAAAGATGCATAAACTTGAAGTTACAGCTTAATTTCAGTGAGTTTTCATCAAAATACAGGAGTTCTGCAAGAAGTGTTCATTTTGGCCTTCTCTCGCTGAGAAAACACTATTGTGACCTGTGATACAAAAATGCCATAACTTTTGTTCAAAGTGAGTTTTTCAGTCAAGTTTCAACCTGAAAGCATAGAAAGATGCATAAACTGAAGTTACAGCCTTGATTTCAGTGAGTTTTCATCAAAATACAGGAGTTCTGCATGAAGTGTTCATTTTGGCCTTCTCTCGCTGGAGAAAACACTATTTGTGACCTGTGATACAAAAATGCCATAACTTTTGTCAAAGTGAGTTTTCAGTCAAGTTTCAACCTGAAAGCATAGAAAGATGCATAAACTTGAAGTTACAGCTTGATTTCAGTGAGTTTTCATCAAAATACAGGAGTTCTGCATGAAGTGTTCATTTTGGCCTTCTCTCGCTGAGAAAACACTATTTGTGACCTGTGATACAAAAATGCCATAACTTTTGTTCAAAGTGAGTTTTCAGTCAAGTTTCAACCTGAAAGCATAGAAAGATGCATAACTTGAAGTTACAGCTTGATTTCAGTGAGTTTTCATCAAAATACAGGAGTTCTGCATGAAGTGTTCATTTTGGCCTTCTCTCGCTGAGAAAACACTATTTGTGACCTGTGATACAAAATGCCATAACTTTGTTCAAAGTGAGTTTTCAGTCAAGTTTCAACCTGAAAGCATAGAAGATGCATAAACTTGAAGTTACAGCTTGATTTCAGTGAGTTTTCATCAAAATACAGGAGTTCTGCATGAAGTGTTCATTTTGGCCTTCTCTCGCTGAGAAAACGCTATTTCTGACCTGCGACACAGAACAGCCATAACTTTTGTTCAACGTGAGTTTTCTATCAAGTTTCAACCTGAAAGCATAGAAGATGCATAAACTTGAAGTTACAGCTTGATTTCAGTGAGTTATCATCAAAATACAGGAGTTCTGCATGAAGTGTTCATTTTGGCCTTCTCTCGCTGAGAAAACACTATTTGTGACCTGTGATACAAAAATGTCATAAACCTTTGTTCAAAGTGAGTTTTCAGTCAAGTTTCAACTGAAAGCATAGAAAGATGCATAAACTTGAAGTTACAGCTTGATTTCAGTGAGTTTTCATCAAAATACAGGAGTTCTGCATGAAGTGTTCATTTTGGCCTTCTCTCGCTGAGAAAACACTATTTGTGACCTGTGATACAAAAATGCCATAACTTTTGTTCAAAGTGGTTTTCAGTCAAGTTTCAACCTGAAAGCATAGAAAGATGCATAAACTTGAAGTTACAGCTTGATTTCAGTGAGTTTTCATCAAAATACAGGAGTTCTGCATGAAGTGTCATTTTGGCCTTCTCTCGCTGAGAAAACACTATTTGTGACCTGTGATACAAAAATGCCATAACTTTTGTTCAAAGTGAGTTTTCAGTCAAGTTTCAACCTGAAAGCATAGAAAGATGCATAAACTTGAAGTTACAGCTTGATTTCAGTGAGTTTTCATCAAAATACAGGAGTTCTGCATGAAGTGTTCATTTTGGCCTTCTCTCGCTGAGAAAACGCGATTTGTGACCTGTGATACAAAAATGCCATAACTTTTTTTCAAAGTGAGTTTTCAGTCAAGTTTCAACCTGAAAGCATAGAAAGATGCATAAACTTGAAGTTACAGCTTGATTCAGTGAGTTTTCATCAAATACAGGAGTTCTGCATGAAGTGTTCATTTGCCTTCTCTCGCTGAGAAAACACTATTTGTGACCTGTGATACAAAAATGCCATAACTTTTGTTCAAAGTGAGTTTTCAGTCAAGTTTCAACCTGAAAGCATAGAAAGATGCATAAACTTGAAGTTACAGCTTGATTTCAGTGAGTTTTCAT
>NW_028234279.1:0-30361 GCF_037954235.1 Aulostomus chinensis
ATCAAATACAGGAGTTCTGCATGAAGTGTTCATTTTGGCCTTCTCTCGCTGAGAAAACACTATTTGTGACCTGTGATACAAAAATGCCATAACTTTTGTTCAAAGTGAGTTTTCAGTCAAGTTTCAACCTGAAAGCATAGAAAGATGCATAACTTGAAGTTACAGCTTGATTTCAGTGAGTTTTCATCAAAATACAGGAGTTCTGCATGAAGTGTTCATTTTGGCCTTCTCTCGCTGAGAAAACACTATTTGTGACCTGTGACACAGAAAATGCCATAACTTTTCTTCAAAAGTGAGTTTTCAGTCAAGTTTCAACCTGAAAGCATAGAAAGATGCATAAACTTGAAGTTACAGCTTGATTTCAGTGAGTTTTCATCAAAATACAGGAGTTCTGCATGAAGTGTTCATTTTGGCCTTCTCTCGCTGAGAAAACACTATTTGTGACCTGTGATACAAAAAGCCATAACTTTTCTTCAAAGTGAGTTTTCAGTCAAGTTTCAACCTGAAAGCATAGAAAGATGCATAAACTTGAAGTTACAGCTTGATTTCAGTGAGTTTTCATCAAAATACAGGAGTTCTGCATGAAGTGTTCATTTTGGCCTTCTCTCGCTGAGAAAACACTATTTGTGACCTGTGATACAAAAATGCCATAACTTTTCTTCAAAGTGAGTTTTTAGTCAAGTTTCAACCTGAAAGCATAGAAAGATGCATAAACTTGAAGTTACAGCTTGATTTCAGTGAGTTTTCATCAAAATACAGGAGTTCTGCATGAAGTGTTCATTTTGGCCTTCTCTCGCTGAGAAAACACTATTTGTGACCTGTGATACAAAAATGCCATAACTTTTCTTCAAAGTGAGTTTTCAGTCAAGTTTCAACCTGAAAGCATAGAAAGATGCATAAACTTGAAGTTACAGCTTGATTTCAGTGAGTTTTCATCAAAATACAGGAGTTCTGCATGAAGTGTTCATTTTGGCCTTCTCTCGCTGAGAAAACACTATTTGTGACCTGTGATACAAAAATGCCATAACTTTTCTTCAAAGTGATTTTTCTTTCAAGTTCCAACCTGAAAGCATAGAAAGATGCATAAACTTGAAGTTACAGCTTGATTTCAGTGAGTTTTCATCAAAATACAGGAGTTCTGCATGAAGTGTTCATTTTGGCCTTCTCTCGCTGAGAAAACGTTATTTGTGACCTGTGATACAAAAATGCCATAACTTTTGTTCAAAGTGAGTTTTCAGTCAAGTTTCAACCTGAAAGCATAGAAAGATGCATAAACTTGAAGTTACAGCTTGATTTCAGTGAGTTTTCATCAAAATACAGGAGTTCTGCATGAAGTGTTCATTTTGGCCTTCTCTCGCTGAGAAAACACTTTTGTGACCTGTGATACAAAAATGCCATAACTTTTGTTCAAAGTGAGTTTTCAGTCAAGTTTCAACCTGAAAGCATAGAAAGATGCATAAACTTGAAGTTACAGCTTGATTTCAGTGAGTTTTCATCAAAATACAGGAGTTTTGCATGAAGTGTTCATTTTGGCCTTCTCTCGCTGAGAAAACGCTATTTGTGACCTGCGACACGGAACAGCCATAACTTTTGTTCAAAGTGAGTTTTCAGTCAAGTTTCAACCTGAAAGCATAGAAAGATGCATAAACTTGAAGTTACAGCTTGATTTCAGTGAGTTTTCATCAAAATACAGGAGTTCTGCATGAAGTGTTCATTTTGGCCTTCTCTCGCTGAGAAAACACTATTTGTGACCTGTGATACAGAAATGCCATAACTTTTGTTCAAATGAGTTTTCAGTCAAGTTTCAACCTGAAAGCATAGAAAGATGCATAAACTTGAAGTTACAGCTTGATTTCAGTGAGTTTTCATCAAAATACAGGAGTTCTGCATGAAGTGTTCATTTTGGCCTTCTCTCGCTGAGAAAACGCTATTTTCGACCTGTGATACAAAAATGCCATAACTTTTGTTCAAAGTGAGTTTTCAGTCAAGTTTCAACCTGAAAGCATAGAAAGATGCATAAACTTGAAGTTACAGCTTGATTTCAGTGAGTTTTCATCAAAATACAGGAGTTCTGTATGAAGTGTTCATTTTGGCCTTCTCTCGCTGAGAAAACACTATTTGTGTACTGTGATACAAAAATGCCATAACTTTTGTTCAAAGTGAGTTTTCAGTCAAGTTTCAACCTGAAAGCATAGAAAGATGCATAAACTTGAAGTTACAGCTTGATTTCAGTGAGTTTTCATCAAAATACAGGAGTTCTGCATGAAGTGTTCATTTTGGCCTTCTCTCGCTGAGAAAACACTATTTGTGACCTGTGATACAAAAATGCCATAACTTTTCTTCAAAGTGAGTTTTCAGTCAAGTTTCAACCTGAAAGCATAGAAAGATGCATTAACTTGAAGTTACAGCTTGATTTCAGTGAGTTTTCATCAAAATACAGGAGTTCTGCATGAAGTGTTCATTTTGGCTTTCTCTCGCTGAGAAAACGCTATTTGTGACCTGCGACACAGAACAGCCATAACTTTTGTTCAAAGTGAGTTTTCAGTCAAGTTTCAACCTGAAAGCATAGAAAGATGCATAAACTTGAAGTTACAGCTTGATTTCAGTGAGTTTTCATCAAAATACAGGAGTTCTGCATGAAGTGTTCATTTTGGCCTTCTCTCGCTGAGAAAACACTATTTGTGACCTGTGATACAAAAAAGGCCATAACTTTTGTTCAAAGTGAGTTTTCAGTCAAGTTTCAACCTGAAAACATAGAAAGATGCATAAACTTGAAGTTACAGCTTGATTTCAGTGAGTTTTCATCAAAATACAGGAGTTCTGCATGAAGTGTTCATTTTGGCCTTCTCTCGCTGAGAAAACGCTATTTGTGACCTGCGACACAGAACAGCCATAACTTTTGTTCAAAGTGAGTTTTCAGTCAAGTTTCAACCTGAAAGCATAGAAAGATGCATAAACTTGAAGTTACAGCTTGATTTCAGTGAGTTTTCATCAAAATACAGGAGTTCTGCATGAAGTGTTCATTTTGGCCTTCTCTCGCTGAGAAAACACTTTTTGTGACCTGTGATACAAAAATGCCATAACTTTTGTTCAAAGTGAGTTTTCAGTCAAGTTCAACCTGAAAGCATAGAAAGATGCATAAACTTGAAGTTACAGCTTGATTTCAGTGAGTTTCATCAAAATACAGGAGTTATGCATGAAGTGTTCATTTTGGCCTTCTCTCGCTGAGAAAACACTATTTGTGACCTGTGATACAAAAATGCCATAACTTTTGTTCAAAGTGAGTTTTCAGTCAAGTTTCAACCTGAAGCATAGAAAGATGCATAAACTTGAAGTTACAGCTTGATTTCAGTGAGTTTTCATCAAAATACAGGAGTTCTGCATGAAGTGTTCATTTTGGCCTTCTCTCGCTGAGAAAACGCTATTTTCGACCTGTGATACAAAAATGCCATAACTTTTGTTCAAAGTGAGTTTCAGTCAAGTTTCAACCTGAAAGCATAGAAAGATGCATAAACTTGAAGTTACAGCTTGATTTCAGTGAGTTTTCATCAAAATACAGGAGTTCTGCATGAAGTGTTCATTTTGGCCTTCTCTCGCTGAGAAAAACACTATTTGTGTACTGTGATACAAAAATGCCATAACTTTTGTTCAAAGTGAGTTTTCAGTCAAGTTTCAACCTGAAAGCATAGAAAGATGCATAAACTTGAAGTTACAGCTTGATTTCAGTGAGTTTTCATCAAAATACAGGAGTTCTGCATGAAGTGTTCATTTTGGCCTTCTCTCGCTGAGAAAACACTATTTGTGACCTGTGATACAAAAATGCCTTAACTTTTCTTCAAAGTGAGTTTTCAGTCAAGTTTCAACCTGAAAGCATAGAAAGATGCATAAACTTGAAGTTACAGCTTGATTTCAGTGAGTTTTCATCAAAATACAGGAGTTCTGCATGAAGTGTTCTTTTTTGCCTTCTCTCGCTGAGAAAACGCTATTTGTGACCTGCGACACAGAACAGCCATAACTTTTGTTCAAAGTGAGTTTTCAGTCAAGTTTCAACCTGAAAGCATAGAAAGATGCATAAACTTGAAGTTACAGCTTGATTTCAGTGAGTTTTCATCAAAATACAGGAGTTCTGCATGAAGTGTTCATTTTGGCCTTCTCTCGCTGAGAAAACGCTATTTGTGACCTGCGACACAGAACAGCCATAACTTTTGTTCAAAGTGAGTTTTCAGTCAAGTTTCAACCTGAAAGCATAGAAAGATGCATAAACTTGAAGTTACAGCTTGATTTCAGTGAGTTTTCATCAAAATACAGGAGTTCTGTATGAAGTGTTCATTTTGGCCTTCTCTCGCTGAGAAAACACTATTTGTGTACTGTGATACAAAAATGCATAACTTTTGTTCAAAGTGAGTCTTCAGTCAAGTTTCAACCTGAAAGCATAGAAAGATGCATAAACTTGAAGTTACAGCTTGATTTCAGTGAGTTTTCATCAAAATACAGGAGTTCTGCATGAAGTGTTCATTTTGGCCTTCTCTCGCTGAGAAAACACTATTTGTGACCTGTGATACAAAAATGCCATAACTTTTCTTCAAAGTGAGTTTTCAGTCAAGTTTCAACCTGAAAGCATAGAAAGATGCATAAACTTGAAGTTACAGCTTGATTTCAGTGAGTTTTCATCAAAATACAGGAGTTCTGCATGAAGTGTTCTTTTTGGCCTTCTCTCGCTGAGAAAACACTATTTGTGACCTGTGATACAAAAATGCCATAACTTTTGTTCAAAGTGAGTTTTCAGTCAAGTTTCAACCTGAAAACATAGAAAGATGCATAAACTTGAAGTTACAGCTTGATTTCAGTGAGTTTTCATCAAAATACAGGAGTTCTGCATGAAGTGTTCATTTTGGCCTTCTCTCGCTGAGAAAACGCTATTTGTGACCTGCGACACAGAACAGCCATAACTTTTGTTCAAAGTGAGTTTTCAGTCAAGTTTCAACCTGAAAGCATAGAAAGATGCATAAACTTGAAGTTACAGCTTGATTTCAGTGAGTTTTCATCAAAATACAGGAGTTCTGCATGAAGTGTTCATTTTGCCTTCTCTCGCTGAGAAAACACTATTTGTGACCTGTGATACAAAAATGCCATAACTTTTGTTCAAAGTGAGTTTTCAGTCAAGTTTCAACCTGAAAGCATAGAAAGATGCATAAACTTGAAGTTACAGCTTGATTTCAGTGAGTTTTCATCAAAATACAGGAGTCTGCATGAAGTGTTCATTTTGGCCTTCTCTCGCTGAGAAAACACTATTTGTGACCTGTGATACAAAAATGCCATAACTTTTGTTCAAAGTGAGTTTTCAGTCAAGTTTCAACCTGAAAGCATAGAAAGATGCATAAACTTGAAGTTACAGCTTGATTTCAGTGAGTTTTCATCAAAATACAGGAGTTCTGCATGAAGTGTTTATTTTGGCCTTCTCTCGCTGAGAAAACGCTATTTTCGACCTGTGATACAAAAATGCATAACTTTTGTTCAAAGTGAGTTTTCAGTCAAGTTTCAACCTGAAAGCATAGAAAGATGCATAAACTTGAAGTTACAGCTTGATTTCAGTGAGTTTTCATCAAAATACAGGAGTTCTGCATGAAGTGTTCATTTTGGCCTTCTCTCGCTGAGAAAACACTATTTGTGACCTGTGATACAAAAATGCCATAACTTTTCTTCAAAGTGAGTTTTCAGTCAAGTTTCAACCTGAAAGCATAGAAAGATGCATAAACTTGAAGTTACAGCTTGATTTCAGTGAGTTTTCATCAAAATACAGGAGTTCTGCATGAAGTGTTCTTTTTTGCCTTCTCTCGCTGAGAAAACGCTATTTGTGACCTGCGACACAGAACAGCCATAACTTTTGTTCAAAGTGAGTTTTCAGTCAAGTTTCAACCTGAAAGCATAGAAAGATGCATAAACTTGAAGTTACAGCTTGATTTCAGTGAGTTTTCATGAAAATACAGGAGTTCTGCATGAAGTGTTCATTTTGGCCTTCTCTCGCTGAGAAAACGCTATTTGTGACCTGCGGACACAAAAATGCCATAACTTTTGTTCAAAGTGAGTTTTCAGTCAAGTTTCAACCTGAAAACATAGAAAGATGCATAAACTTGAAGTTACAGCTTGATTTCAGTGAGTTTTCATCAAAATACAGGAGTTCTGCATGAAGTGTTCATTTTGGCCTTCTCTCGCTGAGAAAACGCTATTTGTGACCTGCGACACAGAACAGCCATAACTTTTGTTCAAAGTGAGTTTCAGTCAAGTTTCAACCTGAAAGCATAGAAAGATGCATAAACTTGAAGTTACAGCTTGATTTCAGTGAGTTTTCATCAAAATACAGGAGTTCTGCATGAAGTGTTCATTTTGGCCTTCTCTCGCTGAGAAAACACTTTTTGTGACCTGTGATACAAAAATGCCATAACTTTTGTTCAAAGTGAGTTTTCAGTCAAGTTTCAACCTGAAAGCATAGAAAGATGCATAAACTTGAAGTTACAGCTTGATTTCAGTGAGTTTTCATCAAAATACAGGAGTTCTGCATGAAGTGTTCATTTTGGCCTTCTCTCGCTGAGAAAACACTATTTGTGACCTGTGATACAAAAATGCCATAACTTTTGTTCAAAGTGAGTTTTCAGTCAAGTTTCAACCTGAAAGCATAGAAAGATGCATAAACTTGAAGTTACAGCTTGATTTCAGTGAGTTTTCATCAAAATACAGGAGTTCTGCATGAAGTGTTTATTTTGGCCTTCTCTCGCTGAGAAACGCTATTTTCGACCTGTGATACAAAAATGCCATAACTTTTGTTCAAAGTGAGTTTTCAGTCAAGTTTCAACCTGAAAGCATAGAAAGATGCATAAACTTGAAGTTACAGCTTGATTTCAGTGAGTTTTCATCAAAATACAGGAGTTCTGCATGAAGTGTTCATTTTGGCCTTCTCTCGCTGAGAAAACACTATTTGTGTACTGTGATACAAAAATGCCATAACTTTTGTTCAAAGTGAGTTTTCAGTCAAGTTTCAACCTGAAAGCATAGAAAGATGCATAAACTTGAAGTTACAGCTTGATTTCAGTGAGTTTTCATCAAAATACAGGAGTTCTGCATGAAGTGTTCATTTTGGCCTTCTCTCGCTGAGAAAACACTATTTGTGACCTGTGATACAAAAATGCCATAACTTTTCTTCAAGTGAGTTTTCAGTCAAGTTTCAACCTGAAAGCATAGAAAGATGCATAAACTTGAAGTTACAGCTTGATTTCAGTGAGTTTTCATCAAAATACAGGAGTTCTGCATGAGTGTTCTTTTTGGCCTTCTCTCGCTGAGAAAACACTATTTGTGACCTGTGATACAAAATGCCATAACTTTTCTTCAAAGTGAATTTTAAGTCAGTTTCAACCTGAAAGCATAGAAAGATGCATAAACTTGAAGTTACAGCTTGATTTCAGTGAGTTTTCATCAAAATACAGGAGTTCTGCATGAAGTGTTCATTTTGGCTTTCTCTCGCTGAGAAAACGCTATTTGTGACCTGCGACACAGAACAGCCATAACTTTTGTTCAAAGTGAGTTTTCAGTCAAGTTTCAACCTGAAAGCATAGAAAGATGCATAAACTTTAAGTTACAGCTTGATTTCAGTGAGTTTTCATCAAAATACAGGAGTTCTGCATGAAGTGTTCATTTTGGCCTTCTCTCGCTGAGAAAATTCTATTTGTGACCTGTGATACAAAAATGCCATTACTTTTGTTCAAAGTGAGTTTTCAGTCAAGTTTCAACCTGAAAGCATAGAAAGATGCATAAACTTGAAGTTACAGCTTGATTTCAGTGAGTTTCATCAAAATACAGGAGTTCTGCATGAAGGGTTCATTTTGGCCTTCTCTCGCTGAGAAAACGCTATTTGTGACCTGCGACACAGAACAGCCATAACTTTTGTTCAAAGTGAGTTTTCAGTCAAGTTTCAACCTGAAAGCATAGAAAGATGCATAAACTTGAAGTTACAGCTTGATTTCAGTGAGTTTTCATCAAAACACAGGAGTTTTGCATGAAGTGTTCATTTTGGCCTTCTCTCGCTGAGAAAACGCTATTTGTGACCTGCGACACAGAACAGCCATAACTTTTGTTCAAAGTGAGTTTTCAGTCAAGTTTCAACCTGAAAGCATAGAAAGATGCATAAACTTGAAGTTACAGCTTGATTTCAGTGAGTTTTCATCAAAATACAGGAGTTCTGCATGAAGTGTTCATTTGGCCTTCTCTCGCTGAGAAAACGCTATTTGTGACCTGCGACACAGAACAGCCATAACTTTTGTTCAAAGTGAGTTTTCAGTCAAATTTCAACCTGAAAGCATAGAAAGATGCATAAACTTGAAGTTACAGCTTGATTTCAGTGAGTTTTCATCAAAATACAGGAGTTCTGCATGAAGTGTTCATTTTGGCCTTCTCTCGCTGAGAAAACACTATTTGTGACCTGTGATACAAAAATGCCATAACTTTTCTTCAAAGTGAGTTTTCAGTCAAGTTTCAACCTGAAAGCATAGAAAGATGCATAAACTTGAAGTTACAGCTTGATTTCAGTGAGTTTTCATCAAAATACAGGAGTTCTGCATGAAGTGTTCTTTTTGGCCTTCTCTCGCTGAGAAAACACTATTTGTGACCTGTGATACAAAAATGCCATAACTTTTCTTCAAAATGAATTTTAAGTCAAGTTTCAAACTGAAAGCATAGAAAGATGCATAAACTTGAAGTTACAGCTTGATTTCAGTGAGTTTTCATCAAAATACAGGAGTTCTGCATGAAGTGTTCATTTTGGCCTTCTCTCGCTGAGAAAACGGTATTTGTGACCTGCGACACAGAACAGCCATAACTTTTGTTCAAAGTGAGTTTTCAGTCAAGTTTCAACCTGAAAGCATAGAAAGATGCATAAACTTTAAGTTACAGCTTGATTTCAGTGAGTTTTCATCAAAATACAGGAGTTCTGCATGAAGTGTTCATTTTGGCCTTCTCTCGCTGAGAAAACACTATTTGTGACCTGTGATACAAAAATGCCATAACTTTTGTTCAAAGTGAGTTTTCAGTCAAGTTTCAACCTGAAGACATAGAAAGATGCATAAACTTGAAGTTACAGCTTGATTTCAGTGAGTTTTCATCAAAATACAGGAGTCCTGCATGAAGTGTTTATTTTGGCCTTCTCTCGCTGAGAAAACGCTATTTGTGACCTGCGACACAGAACAGCCATAACTTTTGTTCAAAGTGAGTTTTCAGTCAAGTTTCAACCTGAAAGCATAGAAAGATGCATAAACTTGAAGTTACAGCTTGATTTCAGTGAGTTTTCATCAAAATACAGGAGTTCTGCATGAAGTGTTCATTTTGGCCTTCTCTCGCTGAGAAAACACTATTTGTGACCTGTGATACA
Organism: Aulostomus chinensis; assembly: GCF_037954235.1. Lineage (NCBI taxonomy): Eukaryota > Metazoa > Chordata > Actinopteri > Syngnathiformes > Aulostomidae > Aulostomus > Aulostomus chinensis. The sequence goes on from NW_028234279.1 coordinate 9,416, forward strand.
AAAATGCCATAACTTTTGTTCAAAGTGAGTTTTCAGTCAAGTTTCAAACTGAAAGCATAGAAAGATGCATAAACTTGAAGTTACAGCTTGATTTCAGTGAGTTTTCATCAAAATACAGGAGTTCTGCATGAAGTGTTCATTTTGGCCTTCTCTCGCTGAGAAAACGGTATTTGTGACCTGCGACACAGAACAGCCATAACTTTTGTTCAAAGTGAGTTTTCAGTCAAGTTTCAACCTGAAAGCATAGAAAGATGCATAAACTTGAAGTTACAGCTTGATTTCAGTGAGTTTTCATCAAAATACAGGAGTTCTGCATGAAGTGTTCATTTTGGCCTTCTCTCGCTGAGAAAACACTATTTGTGACCTGTGATACAAAAATGCCATAACTTTTGTTCAAAGTGAGTTTTCAGTCAAGTTTCAACCTGAAGACATAGAAAGATGCATAAACTTGAAGTTACAGCTTGATTTCAGTGAGTTTTCATCAAAATACAGGAGTTCTGCATGAAGTGTTTATTTTGGCCTTCTCTCGCTGAGAAAACGCTATTTGTGACCTGCGACACAGAACAGCCATAACTTTTGTTCAAAGTGAGTTTTCAGTCAAGTTTCAACCTGAAAGCATAGAAAGATGCATAAACTTGAAGTTACAGCTTGATTTCAGTGAGTTTTCATCAAAATACAGGAGTTCTGCATGAAGTGTTCATTTTGGCCTTCTATCGCTGAGAAAACACTATTTGTGACCTGTGATACAAAAATGCCATAACTTTTGTTCAAAGTGAGTTTTCAGTCAAGTTTCAACCTGAAAGCATAGAAAGATGCATAAACTTGAAGTTACAGCTTGATTTCAGTGAGTTTTCATCAAAATACAGGAGTTCTGCATGAAGGGTTCATTTTGGCCTTCTCTCGCTGAGAAAACGCTATTTGTGACCTGCGACACAGAACAGCCATAACTTTTGTTCAAAGTGAGTTTTCAGTCAAGTTTCAACCTGAAAGCACAGAAAGATGCATAAACTTGAAGTTACAGCTTGATTTCAATGAGTTTTCATCAAAATACAGGAGTTCTGCATGAAGTGTTCATTTTAGCCTTCTCTCGCTGAGAAAACACTATTTGTGACCTGTGATACAAAAATGCCATAACTTTTGTTCAAAGTGAGTTTTCAGTCAAGTTTCAACCTGAAAGCATAGAAAGATGCATAAACTTGAAGTTACAGCTTGATTTCAGTGAGTTTTCATCAAAATACAGGAGTTCTGCATGAAGTGTTCATTTTGGCCTTCTCTCGCTGAGAAAACACTATTTATGACCTGCGACACAGAACAGCCATAATTTTTGTTCAAAGTGAGTTTTCAGTCAAGTTTCAACCTGAAAGCATAGAAAGATGCATAAACTTGACGTTACAGCTTGATTTCAGTGAGTTTTCATCAAAATACAGGAGTTCTGCATGAAGTGTTCATTTTGGCCTTCTCTCGCTGAGAAAACACTATTTGTGACCTGTGATACAAAAATGCCATAACTTTTCTTCAAAGTGAGTTTTCAGTCAAGTTTCAACCTGAAAGCATAGAAAGATGCATAAACTTGAAGTTACAGCTTGATTTCAGTGAGTTTTCATCAAAATACAGGAGTTCTGCATGAAGTGTTCATTTTGACCTTCTCTCGCTGAGAAAACACTATTTGTGACCTGTGATACAAAAATGCCATAACTTTTGTTCAAAGTGAGTTTTCAGTCAAGTTTCAACCTGAAAGCATAGAAAGATGCATAAACTTGAAGTTACAGCTTGATTTCAGTGAGTTTTCATCAAAATACAGGAGTTCTGCATGAAGTGTTCATTTTGGCCTTCTCTCGCTGAGAAAACACTATTTGTGACCTGTGATACAAAAATGCCATAACTTTTGTTCAAAGTGAGTTTTCAGTCAAGTTTCAACCTGAAAGCATAGAAAGATGCATAAACTTGAAGTTACAGCTTGATTTCAGTGAGTTTTCATCAAAATACAGGAGTTCTGCATGAAGTGTTCATTTTGGCCTTCTCTCGCTGAGAAAACACTATTTGTGACCTGTGATACAAAAATGCCATAACTTTTGTTCAAAGTGAGTTTTCAGTCAAGTTTCAACCTGAAAGCATAGAAAGATGCATAAACTTGAAGTTACAGCTTGATTTCAGTGAGTTTTCATCAAAATACAGGAGTTCTGCATGAAGTGTTCATTTTGGCCTTCTCTCGCTGAGAAAACACTATTTGTGACCTGTGATACAAAAATGCCATAACTTTTGTTCAAAGTGAGTTTTCAGTCAAGTTTCAACCTGAAAGCATAGAAAGATGCATAAACTTGAAGTTACAGCTTGATTTAAGTGAGTTTTCATCAAAATACAGGAGTTCTGCATGAAGTTTCATTTTGGCCTTCTCTCGCTGAGAAAACACTATTTGTGACCTGTGATACAAAAATGCCATAACTTTTGTTCAAAGTGAGTTTTCAGTCAAGTTTCAACCTGAAAGCATAGAAAGATGCATATACTTGAAGTTACAACTTGATTTCAGTGAGTTTTCATCAAAATACAGGAGTTCTGCATGAAGTGTTCATTTTGGCCTTCTCTCGATGAGAAAACACTATTTGTGACCTGTGATACAAAAATGCCATAACTTTTGTTCAAAGTGAGTTTTCAGTCAAGTTTCAACCTGAAAGCATAGAAAGATGCATAAACTTGAAGTTACAGCTTGATTTAGGTGAGTTTTCATCAAAATACAGGAGTTCTGCATGAAGTGTTCATTTTGGCCTTCTCTCGCTGAGAAAACACTATTTGTGACCTGTGATACAAAAATGCCATAACTTTTGTTCAAAGTGAGTTTTCAGTCAAGTTTCAACCTGAAAGCATAGAAAGATGCATAAACTTGAAGTTACAGCTTGATTTCAGTGAGTTTTCATCAAAATACAGGAGTTCTGCATGAAGTGTTCATTTTGGCCTTCTCTCGCTGAGAAAACACTATTTGTGACCTGTGATACAAAAATGCCATAACTTTTGTTCAAAGTGAGTTTTAAGTCAAGTTTCAACCTGAAAGCATAGAAAGATGCATAAACTTGAAGTTACAGCTTGATTTCAGTGAGTTTTCATCAAAATACAGGAGTTCTGCATGAAGTGTTCATTTTGGCCTTCTCTCGCTGAGAAAACGCTATTTGTGACCTGCGACACAGAACAGCCATAACTTTTGTTCAACGTGAGTTTTCTGTCAAGTTTCAACCTGAAAGCATAGAAAGATGCATAAACTTGAAGTTACAGCTTGATTTCAGTGAGTTTTCATCAAAATACAGGAGTTCTGCATGAAGTGTTCATTTTGGCCTTCTCTCGCTGAGAAAACACTATTTGTGACCTGTGATACAAAAATGCCATAACTTTTGTTCAAAGTGAGTTTTCAGTCAAGTTTCAACCTGAAAGCATAGAAAGATGCATAAACTTGAAGTTACAGCTTGATTTCAGTGAGTTTTCATCAAAATACAGGAGTTCTGCATGAAGTGTTCATTTTGGCCTTCTCTCGCTGAGAAAACACTATTTGTGACCTGTGATACAAAAATGCCATAACTTTTGTTCAAAGTGAGTTTTCAGTCAAGTTTCAACCTGAAAGCATAGAAAGATGCATAAACTTGAAGTTACAGCTTGATTTCAGTGAGTTTTCATCAAAATACAGGAGTTCTGCATGAAGTGTTCATTTTGGCCTTCTCTCGCTGAGAAAACACTATTTGTGACCTGTGATACAAAAATGCCATAACTTTTGTTCAAAGTGAGTTTTCAGTCAAGTTTCAACCTGAAAGCATAGAAAGATGCATAAACTTGAAGTTACAGCTTGATTTCAGTGAGTTTTCATCAAAATACAGGAGTTCTGCATGAAGTGTTCATTTTGGCCTTCTCTCGCTGAGAAAACACTATTTGTGACCTGTGATACAAAAATGCCATAACTTTTGTTCAAAGTGAGTTTTCAGTCAAGTTTCAACCTGAAAGCATAGAAAGATGCATAAACTTGAAGTTACAGCTTGATTTCAGTGAGTTTTCATCAAAATACAGGAGTTCTGCATGAAGTGTTCATTTTGGCCTTCTCTCGCTGAGAAAACGCTATTTGTGACCTGCGACACAGAACAGCCATAACTTTTGTTCAAAGTGAGTTTTCTGTCAAGTTTCAACCTGAAAGCATAGAAAGATGCATAAACTTGAAGTTACAGCTTGATTTCAGTGAGTTTTCATCAAAATACAGGAGTTCTGCATGAAGTGTTCATTTTGGCCTTCTCTCGCTGAGAAAACGCTATTTGTGACCTGCGACACAGAACAGCCATAACTTTTGTTCAAAGTGAGTTTTCTGTCAAGTTTCAACCTGAAAGCATAGAAAGATGCATAAACTTGAAGTTACAGCTTGATTTCAGTGAGTTTTCATCAAAATACAGGAGTTCTGCATGAAGTGTTCATTTTGGCCTTCTCTCGCTGAGAAAACACTATTTGTGACCTGTGATACAAAAATGCCATAACTTTTGTTCAAAGTGAGTTTTCAGTCAAGTTTCAACCTGAAAGCATAGAAAGATGCATAAACTTGAAGTTACAGCTTGATTTCAGTGAGTTTTCATCAAAATACAGGAGTTCTGCATGAAGTGTTCATTTTGGCCTTCTCTCGCTGAGAAAACACTATTTGTGACCTGTGATACAAAAATGCCATAACTTTTGTTAAAGTGAGTTTTCAGTCAAGTTTCAACCTGAAAGCATAGAAAGATGCATAAACTTGAAGTTACAGCTTGATTTCAGTGAGTTTTCATCAAAATACAGGAGTTCTGCATGAAGTGTTCATTTTGGCCTTCTCTCGCTGAGAAAACACTATTTGTGACCTGTGATACAAAAATGCCATAACTTTTGTTCAAAGTGAGTTTTCAGTCAAGTTTCAACCTGAAAGCATAGAAAGATGCATAAACTTGAAGTTACAGCTTGATTTCAGTGAGTTTTCATCAAAATACAGGAGTTCTGCATGAAGTGTTCATTTTGGCCTTCTCTCGCTGAGAAAACACTATTTGTGACCTGTGATACAAAAATGCCATAACTTTTGTTCAAAGTGAGTTTTCAGTCAAGTTTCAACCTGAAAGCATAGAAAGATGCATAAACTTGAAGTTACAGCTTGATTTCAGTGAGTTTTCATCAAAATACAGGAGTTCTGCATGAAGTGTTCATTTTGGCCTTCTCTCGCTGAGAAAACACTATTTGTGACCTGTGATACAAAAATGCCATAACTTTTGTTCAAAGTGAGTTTTCAGTCAAGTTTCAACCTGAAAGCATAGAAAGATGCATAAACTTGAAGTTACAGCTTGATTTCAGTGAGTTTTCATCAAAATACAGGAGTTCTGCATGAAGTGTTCATTTTGGCCTTCTCTCGCTGAGAAAACACTATTTGTGACCTGTGATACAAAAATGCCATAACTTTTGTTCAAAGTGAGTTTTCAGTCAAGTTTCAACCTGAAAGCATAGAAAGATGCATAAACTTGAAGTTACAGCTTGATTTCAGTGAGTTTTCATCAAAATACAGGAGTTCTGCATGAAGTGTTCATTTTGGCCTTCTCTCGCTGAGAAAACACTATTTGTGACCTGTGATACAAAAATGCCATAACTTTTGTTCAAAGTGAGTTTTCAGTCAAGTTTCAACCTGAAAGCATAGAAAGATGCATAAACTTGAAGTTACAGCTTGATTTCAGTGAGTTTTCATCAAATTACAGGAGTTCTGCATGAAGTGTTCATTTTGGCCTTCTTTCGCTGAGAAAACACTATTTGTGACCTGTGATACAAAAATGCCATAACTTTTGTTCAAAGTGAGTTTTCAGTCAAGTTTCAACCTGAAAGCATAGAAAGATGCATAAACTTGACGTTACAGCTTGATTTCAGTGAGTTTTCATCAAAATACAGGAGTTCTGCATGAAGTGTTCATTTTGGCCTTCTCTCGCTGAGAAAACACTATTTCTGACCTGCGACACAGAAAAGCCATAACTTTTGTTCAACGTGAGTTTTCTGTCAAGTTTCAACCTGAAAGCATAGAAAGATGCATAAACTTGAAGTTACAGCTTGATTTCAGTGAGTTTTCATCAAAATACAGGAGTTCTGCATGAAGTGTTCATTTTGGCCTTCTCTCGCTGAGAAAACACTATTTGTGACCTGTGATACAAAAATGCCATAACTTTTGTTCAAAGTGAGTTTTCAGTCAAGTTTCAACCTGAAAGCATAGAAAGATGCATAAACTTGAAGTTACAGCTTGATTTCAGTGAGTTTTCATCAAAATACAGGAGTTCTGCATGAAGTGTTCATTTTGGCCTTCTCTCGCTGAGAAAACACTATTTCTGACCTGCGACACAGAAAAGCCATAACTTTTGTTCAACGTGAGTTTTCTGTCAAGTTTCAACCTGAAAGCATAGAAAGATGCATAAACTTGAAGTTACAGCTTGATTTCAGTGAGTTTTCATCAAAATACAGGAGTTCTGCATGAAGTGTTCATTTTGGCCTTCTCTCGCTGAGAAAACACTATTTGTGACCTGTGATACAAAAATGCCATAACTTTTGTTCAAAGTGAGTTTTCAGTCAAGTTTCAACCTGAAAGCATAGAAAGATGCATAAACTTGAAGTTACAGCTTGATTTCAGTGAGTTTTCATCAAAATACAGGAGTTCTGCATGAAGTGTTCATTTTGGCCTTCTCTCGCTGAGAAAACACTATTTGTGACCTGTGATACAAAAATGCCATAACTTTTGTTCAAAGTGAGTTTTCAGTCAAGTTTCAACCTGAAAGCATAGAAAGATGCATAAACTTGAAGTTACAGCTTGATTTCAGTGAGTTTTCATCAAAATACAGGAGTTCTGCATGAAGTGTTCATTTTGGCCTTCTCTCGCTGAGAAAACACTATTTGTGACCTGTGATACAAAAATGCCATAACTTTTGTTCAAAGTGAGTTTTCACTCAAGTTTCAACCTGAAAGCATAGAAAGATGCATAAACTTGAAGTTACAGCTTGATTTCAGTGAGTTTTCATCAAAATACAGGAGTTCTGCATGAAGTGTTCATTTTGGCCTTCTCTCGCTGAGAAAACGCTATTTGTGACCTGCGACACAGAACAGACATAACTTTTGTTCAACGTGAGTTTTCTGTCAAGTTTCAACCTGAAAGCATAGAAAGATGCATAAACTTGAAGTTACAGCTTGATTTCAGTGAGTTTTCATCAAAATACAGGAGTTCTGCATGAAGTGTTCATTTTGGCCTTCTCTCGCTGAGAAAACGCTATTTGTGACCTGCGACACAGAACAGCCATAACTTTTGTTCAAAGTGAGTTTTCTGTCAAGTTTCAACCTGAAAGCATAGAAAGATGCATAAACTTGAAGTTACAGCTTGATTTCAGTGAGTTTTCATCAAAATACAGGAGTTCTGCATGAAGTGTTCATTTTGGCCTTCTCTCGCTGAGAAAACACTATTTGTGACCTGTGATACAAAAATGCCATAACTTTTGTTCAAAGTGAGTTTTCAGTCAAGTTTCAACCTGAAAGCATAGAAAGATGCATAAACTTGAAGTTACAGCTTGATTTCATTGAGTTTTCATCAAAATACAGGAGTTCTGCATGAAGTGTTCATTTTGGCCTTCTCTCGCTGAGAAAACACTATTTGTGACCTGTGATACAAAAATGCCATAACTTTTGTTAAAGTGAGTTTTCAGTCAAGTTTCAACCTGAAAGCATAGAAAGATGCATAAACTTGAAGTTACAGCTTGATTTCAGTGAGTTTTCATCAAAATACAGGAGTTCTGCATGAAGTGTTCATTTTGGCCTTCTCTCGCTGAGAAAACACTATTTGTGACCTGTGATACAAAAATGCCATAACTTTTGTTCAAAGTGAGTTTTCAGTCAAGTTTCAACCTGAAAGCATAGAAAGATGCATAAACTTGAAGTTACAGCTTGATTTCAGTGAGTTTTCATCAAAATACAGGAGTTCTGCATGAAGTGTTCATTTTGGCCTTCTCTCGCTGAGAAAACACTATTTGTGACCTGTGATACAAAAATGCCATAACTTTTGTTAAAGTGAGTTTTCAGTCAAGTTTCAACCTGAAAGCATAGAAAGATGCATAAACTTGAAGTTACAGCTTGATTTCAGTGAGTTTTCATCAAAATACAGGAGTTCTGCATGAAGTGTTCATTTTGGCCTTCTCTCGCTGAGAAAACACTATTTGTGACCTGTGATACAAAAATGCCATAACTTTTGTTCAAAGTGAGTTTTCAGTCAAGTTTCAACCTGAAAGCATAGAAAGATGCATAAACTTGAAGTTACAGCTTGATTTCAGTGAGTTTTCATCAAAATACAGGAGTTCTGCATGAAGTGTTCATTTTGGCCTTCTCTCGCTGAGAAAACACTATTTGTGACCTGTGATACAAAAATGCCATAACTTTTGTTCAAAGTGAGTTTTCAGTCAAGTTTCAACCTGAAAGCATAGAAAGATGCATAAACTTGAAGTTACAGCTTGATTTCAGTGAGTTTTCATCAAAATACAGGAGTTCTGCATGAAGTGTTCATTTTGGCCTTCTCTCGCTGAGAAAACGCTATTTGTGACCTGTGATGCAAAAATGCCATAACTTTTGTTCAAAGTGAGTTTTCTGTCAAGTTTCAACCTGAAAGCATAGAAAGATGCATAAACTTGAAGTTACAGCTTGATTTCAGTGAGTTTTCATCAAAATACAGGAGTTCTGCATGAAGTGTTCATTTTGGCCTTCTCTCGCTGAGAAAACACTATTTGTGACCTGTGATACAAAAATGCCATAACTTTTGTTCAAAGTGAGTTTTCAGTCAAGTTTCAACCTGAAAGCATAGAAAGATGCATAAACTTGAAGTTACAGCTTGATTTCAGTGAGTTTTCATCAAAATACAGGAGTTCTGCATGAAGTGTTCATTTTGGCCTTCTCTCGCTGAGAAAACACTATTTGTGACCTGTGATACAAAAATGCCATAACTTTTGTTCAAAGTGAGTTTTCAGTCAAGTTTCAACCTGAAAGCATAGAAAGATGCATAAACTTGAAGTTACAGCTTGATTTCAGTGAGTTTTCATCAAAATACAGGAGTTCTGCATGAAGTGTTCATTTTGGCCTTCTCTCGCTGAGAAAACGCTATTTGTGACCTGCGACACAGAACAGCCATAACTTTTGTTCAAAGTGAGTTTTCTGTCAAGTTTCAACCTGAAAGCATAGAAAGATGCATAAACTTGAAGTTACAGCTTGATTTCAGTGAGTTTTCATCAAAATACAGGAGTTCTGCATGAAGTGTTCATTTTGGCCTTCTCTCGCTGAGAAAACACTATTTGTGACCTGTGATACAAAAATGCCATAACTTTTGTTCAAAGTGAGTTTTCAGTCAAGTTTCAACCTGAAAGCATAGAAAGATGCATAAACTTGAAGTTACAGCTTGATTTCAGTGAGTTTTCATCAAAATACAGGAGTTCTGCATGAAGTGTTCATTTTGGCCTTCTCTCGCTGAGAAAACACTATTTGTGACCTGTGATACAAAAATGCCATAACTTTTGTTAAAGTGAGTTTTCAGTCAAGTTTCAACCTGAAAGCATAGAAAGATGCATAAACTTGAAGTTACAGCTTGATTTCAGTGAGTTTTCATCAAAATACAGGAGTTCTGCATGAAGTGTTCATTTTGGCCTTCTCTCGCTGAGAAAACACTATTTGTGACCTGTGATACAAAAATGCCATAACTTTTGTTCAAAGTGAGTTTTCAGTCAAGTTTCAACCTGAAAGCATAGAAAGATGCATAAACTTGAAGTTACAGCTTGATTTCAGTGAGTTTTCATCAAAATACAGGAGTTCTGCATGAAGTGTTCATTTTGGCCTTCTCTCGCTGAGAAAACACTATTTGTGACCTGTGATACAAAAATGCCATAACTTTTGTGAAAGTGAGTTTTCAGTCAAGTTTCAACCTGAAAGCATAGAAAGATGCATAAACTTGAAGTTACAGCTTGATTTCAGTGAGTTTTCATCAAAATACAGGAGTTCTGCATGAAGTGTTCATTTTGGCCTTCTCTCGCTGAGAAAACACTATTTTGACCTGTGATACAAAAATGCCATAACTTTTGTTCAAAGTGAGTTTTCAGTCAAGTTTCAACCTGAAAGCATAGAAAGATGCATAAACTTGAAGTTACAGCTTGATTTCAGTGAGTTTTCATCAAAATACAGGAGTTCTGCATGAAGTGTTCATTTTGGCCTTCTCTCGCTGAGAAAACACTATTTGTGACCTGTGATACAAAAATGCCATAACTTTTGTTCAAAGTGAGTTTTCAGTCAAGTTTCAACCTGAAAGCATAGAAAGATGCATAAACTTGAAGTTACAGCTTGATTTCAGTGAGTTTTCATCAAAATACAGGAGTTCTGCATGAAGTGTTCATTTTGGCCTTCTCTCGCTGAGAAAACGCTATTTGTGACCTGCGACACAGAACAGCCATAACTTTTGTTCAAAGTGAGTTTTCTGTCAAGTTTCAACCTGAAAGCATAGAAAGATGCATAAACTTGAAGTTACAGCTTGATTTCAGTGAGTTTTCATCAAAATACAGGAGTTCTGCATGAAGTGTTCATTTTGGCCTTCTCTCGCTGAGAAAACACTATTTGTGACCTGTGATACAAAAATGCCATAACTTTTGTTCAAAGTGAGTTTTCAGTCAAGTTTCAACCTGAAAGCATAGAAAGATGCATAAACTTGAAGTTACAGCTTGATTTCAGTGAGTTTTCATCAAAATACAGGAGTTCTGCATGAAGTGTTCATTTTGGCCTTCTCTCGCTGAGAAAACACTATTTTTGACCTGTGATACAAAAATGCCATAACTTTTGTTCAAAGTGAGTTTTCAGTCAAGTTTCAACCTGAAAGCATAGAAAGATGCATAAACTTGAAGTTACAGCTTGATTTCAGTGAGTTTTCATCAAAATACAGGAGTTCTGCATGAAGTGTTCATTTTGGCCTTCTCTCGCTGAGAAAACACTATTTGTGACCTGTGATACAAAAATGCCATAACTTTTGTTCAAAGTGAGTTTTCAGTCAAGTTTCAACCTGAAAGCATAGAAAGATGCATAAACTTGAAGTTACAGCTTGATTTCAGTGAGTTTTCATCAAAATACAGGAGTTCTGCATGAAGTGTTCATTTTGGCCTTCTCTCGCTGAGAAAACGCTATTTGTGACCTGCGACACAGAACAGCCATAACTTTTGTTCAAAGTGAGTTTTCTGTCAAGTTTCAACCTGAAAGCATAGAAAGATGCATAAACTTGAAGTTACAGCTTGATTTCAGTGAGTTTTCATCAAAATACAGGAGTTCTGCATGAAGTGTTCATTTTGGCCTTCTCTCGCTGAGAAAACACTATTTGTGACCTGTGATACAAAAATGCCATAACTTTTGTGAAAGTGAGTTTTCAGTCAAGTTTCAACCTGAAAGCATAGAAAGATGCATAAACTTGAAGTTACAGCTTGATTTCAGTGAGTTTTCATCAAAATACAGGAGTTCTGCATGAAGTGTTCATTTTGGCCTTCTCTCGCTGAGAAAACACTATTTTTGACCTGTGACACAAAAATGCCATAACTTTTGTTCAAAGTGAGTTTTCAGTCAAGTTTCAACCTGAAAGCATAGAAAGATGCATAAACTTGAAGTTACAGCTTGATTTCAGTGAGTTTTCATCAAAATACAGGAGTTCTGCATGAAGTGTTCATTTTGGCCTTCTCTCGCTGAGAAAACACTATTTGTGACCTGTGATACAAAAATGCCATAACTTTTGTTCAAAGTGAGTTTTCAGTCAAGTTTCAACCTGAAAGCATAGAAAGATGCATAAACTTGAAGTTACAGCTTGATTTCAGTGAGTTTTCATCAAAATACAGGAGTTCTGCATGAAGTGTTCATTTTGGCCTTCTCTCGCTGAGAAAACGCTATTTGTGACCTGCGACACAGAACAGCCATAACTTTTGTTCAAAGTGAGTTTTCTGTCAAGTTTCAACCTGAAAGCATAGAAAGATGCATAAACTTGAAGTTACAGCTTGATTTCAGTGAGTTTTCATCAAAATACAGGAGTTCTGCATGAAGTGTTCATTTTGGCCTTCTCTCGCTGAGAAAACACTATTTGTGACCTGTGATACAAAAATGCCATAACTTTTGTTCAAAGTGAGTTTTCAGTCAAGTTTCAACCTGAAAGCATAGAAAGATGCATAAACTTGAAGTTACAGCTTGATTTCAGTGAGTTTTCATCAAAATACAGGAGTTCTGCATGAAGTGTTCATTTTGGCCTTCTCTCGCTGAGAAAACACTATTTGTGACCTGTGATACAAAAATGCCATAACTTTTGTTCAAAGTGAGTTTTCAGTCAAGTTTCAACCTGAAAGCATAGAAAGATGCATAAACTTGAAGTTACAGCTTGATTTCAGTGAGTTTTCATCAAAATACAGGAGTTCTGCATGAAGTGTTCATTTTGGCCTTCTCTCGCTGAGAAAACGCTATTTGTGACCTGCGACACAGAAGAGCCATAACTTTTGTTCAAAGTGAGTTTTCAGTCAAGTTTCAACCTGAAAGCATAGAAAGATGCATAAACTTGAAGTTACAGCTTGATTTCAGTGAGTTTTCATCAAAATACAGGAGTTCTGCATGAAGTGTTCATTTTGGCCTTCTCTCGCTGAGAAAACACTATTTGTGACCTGTGATACAAAAATGCCATAACTTTTGTTAAAGTGAGTTTTCAGTCAAGTTTCAACCTGAAAGCATAGAAAGATGCATAAACTTGAAGTTACAGCTTGATTTCAGTGAGTTTTCATCAAAATACAGGAGTTCTGCATGAAGTGTTCATTTTGGCCTTCTCTCGCTGAGAAAACACTATTTGTGACCTGTGATACAAAAATGCCATAACTTTTGTTCAAAGTGAGTTTTCAGTCAAGTTTCAACCTGAAAGCATAGAAAGATGCATAAACTTGAAGTTACAGCTTGATTTCAGTGAGTTTTCATCAAAATACAGGAGTTCTGCATGAAGTGTTCATTTTGGCCTTCTCTCGCTGAGAAAACACTATTTGTGACCTGTGATACAAAAATGCCATAACTTTTTTTCAAAGTGAGTTTTCAGTCAAGTTTCAACCTGAAAGCATAGAAAGATGCATAAACTTGAAGTTACAGCTTGATTTCAGTGAGTTTTCATCAAAATACAGGAGTTCTGCATGAAGTGTTCATTTTGGCCTTCTCTCGCTGAGAAAACACTATTTGTGACCTGTGATACAAAAATGCCATAACTTTTGTTCAAAGTGAGTTTTCAGTCAAGTTTCAACCTGAAAGCATAGGAAGATGCATAAACTTGAAGTTACAGCTTGATTTCAGTGAGTTTTCATCAAAATACAGGAGTTCTGCATGAAGTGTTCATTTTGGCCTTCTCTCGCTGAGAAAACGCTATTTGTGACCTGCGACACAGAACAGCCATAACTTTTGTTAAACGTGAGTTTTCTGTCAAGTTTCAACCTGAAAGCATAGAAAGATGCATAAACTTGAAGTTACAGCTTGATTTCAGTGAGTTTTCATCAAAATACAGGAGTTCTGCATGAAGTGTTCATTTTGGCCTTCTCTCGCTGAGAAAACGCTATTTGTGACCTGCGACACAGAACAGCCATAACTTTTGTTCAAAGTGAGTTTTCAGTCAAGTTTCAACCTGAAAGCATAGAAAGATGCATAAACTTGAAGTTACAGCTTGATTTCAGTGAGTTTTCATCAAAATACAGGAGTTCTGCATGAAGTGTTCATTTTGGCCTTCTCTCGCTGAGAAAACACTATTTCTGACCTGCGACACAGAAAAGCCATAACTTTTGTTCAACGTGAGTTTTCTGTCAAGTTTCAACCTGAAAGCATAGAAAGATGCATAAACTTGAAGTTACAGCTTGATTTCAGTGAGTTTTCATCAAAATACAGGAGTTCTGCATGAAGTGTTCATTTTGGCCTTCTCTCGCTGAGAAAACACTATTTGTGACCTGTGATACAAAAATGCCATAACTTTTGTTCAAAGTGAGTTTTCAGTCAAGTTTCAACCTGAAAGCATAGAAAGATGCATAAACTTGAAGTTACAGCTTGATTTCAGTGAGTTTTCATCAAAATACAGGAGTTCTGCATGAAGTGTTCATTTTGGCCTTCTCTCGCTGAGAAAACGCTATTTGTGACCTGCGACACAGAACAGCCATAACTTTTGTTCAAAGTGAGTTTTCTGTCAAGTTTCAACCTGAAAGCATAGAAAGATGCATAAACTTGAAGTTACAGCTTGATTTCAGTGAGTTTTCATCAAAATACAGGAGTTCTGCATGAAGTGTTCATTTTGGCCTTCTCTCGCTGAGAAAACACTATTTGTGACCTGTGATACAAAAATGCCATAACTTTTGTTCAAAGTGAGTTTTCAGTCAAGTTTCAACCTGAAAGCATAGAAAGATGCATAAACTTGAAGTTACAGCTTGATTTCAGTGAGTTTTCATCAAAATACAGGAGTTCTGCATGAAGTGTTCATTTTGGCCTTCTCTCGCTGAGAAAACGCTATTTGTGACCTGCGACACAGAACAGCCATAACTTTTGTTAAACGTGAGTTTTCTGTCAAGTTTCAACCTGAAAGCATAGAAAGATGCATAAACTTGAAGTTACAGCTTGATTTCAGTGAGTTTTCATCAAAATACAGGAGTTCTGCATGAAGTGTTCATTTTGGCCTTCTCTCGCTGAGAAAACGCTATTTGTGACCTGCGACACAGAACAGCCATAACTTTTGTTCAAAGTGAGTTTTCAGTCAAGTTTCAACCTGAAAGCATAGAAAGATGCATAAACTTGAAGTTACAGCTTGATTTCAGTGAGTTTTCATCAAAATACAGGAGTTCTGCATGAAGTGTTCATTTTGGCCTTCTCTCGCTGAGAAAACACTATTTGTGACCTGTGATACAAAAATGCCATAACTTTTGTTCAAAGTGAGTTTTCAGTCAAGTTTCAACCTGAAAGCATAGAAAGATGCATAAACTTGAAGTTACAGCTTGATTTCAGTGAGTTTTCATCAAAATACAGGAGTTCTGCATGAAGTGTTCATTTTGGCCTTCTCTCGCTGAGAAAACGCTATTTGTGACCTGCGACACAGAACAGCCATAACTTTTGTGAAAGTGAGTTTTCAGTCAAGTTTCAACCTGAAAGCATAGAAAGATGCATAAACTTGAAGTTACAGCTTGATTTCAGTGAGTTTTCATCAAAATACAGGAGTTCTGCATGAAGTGTTCATTTTGGCCTTCTCTCGCTGAGAAAACACTATTTTTGACCTGTGATACAAAAATGCCATAACTTTTGTTCAAAGTGAGTTTTCAGTCAAGTTTCAACCTGAAAGCATAGAAAGATGCATAAACTTGAAGTTACAGCTTGATTTCAGTGAGTTTTCATCAAAATACAGGAGTTCTGCATGAAGTGTTCATTTTGGCCTTCTCTCGCTGAGAAAACACTATTTGTGACCTGTGATACAAAAATGCCATAACTTTTGTTCAAAGTGAGTTTTCAGTCAAGTTTCAACCTGAAAGCATAGAAAGATGCATAAACTTGAAGTTACAGCTTGATTTCAGTGAGTTTTCATCAAAATACAGGAGTTCTGCATGAAGTGTTCATTTTGGCCTTCTCTCGCTGAGAAAACGCTATTTGTGACCTGCGACACAGAACAGCCATAACTTTTGTTCAAAGTGAGTTTTCTGTCAAGTTTCAACCTGAAAGCATAGAAAGATGCATAAACTTGAAGTTACAGCTTGATTTCAGTGAGTTTTCATCAAAATACAGGAGTTCTGCATGAAGTGTTCATTTTGGCCTTCTCTCGCTGAGAAAACACTATTTGTGACCTGTGATACAAAAATGCCATAACTTTTGTGAAAGTGAGTTTTCAGTCAAGTTTCAACCTGAAAGCATAGAAAGATGCATAAACTTGAAGTTACAGCTTGATTTCAGTGAGTTTTCATCAAAATACAGGAGTTCTGCATGAAGTGTTCATTTTGGCCTTCTCTCGCTGAGAAAACACTATTTGTGACCTGTGATACAAAAATGCCATAACTTTTGTTCAAAGTGAGTTTTCAGTCAAGTTTCAACCTGAAAGCATAGAAAGATGCATAAACTTGAAGTTACAGCTTGATTTCAGTGAGTTTTCATCAAAATACAGGAGTTCTGCATGAAGTGTTCATTTTGGCCTTCTCTCGCTGAGAAAACACTATTTGTGACCTGTGATACAAAAATGCCATAACTTTTGTTCAAAGTGAGTTTTCAGTCAAGTTTCAACCTGAAAGCATAGGAAGATGCATAAACTTGAAGTTACAGCTTGATTTCAGTGAGTTTTCATCAAAATACAGGAGTTCTGCATGAAGTGTTCATTTTGGCCTTCTCTCGCTGAGAAAACGGTATTTGTGACCTGCGACACAGAACAGCCATAACTTTTGTTAAACGTGAGTTTTCTGTCAAGTTTCAACCTGAAAGCATAGAAAGATGCATAAACTTGAAGTTACAGCTTGATTTCAGTGAGTTTTCATCAAAATACAGGAGTTCTGCATGAAGTGTTCATTTTGGCCTTCTCTCGCTGAGAAAACGCTATTTGTGACCTGCGACACAGAACAGCCATAACTTTTGTTCAAAGTGAGTTTTCAGTCAAGTTTCAACCTGAAAGCATAGAAAGATGCATAAACTTGAAGTTACAGCTTGATTTCAGTGAGTTTTCATCAAAATACAGGAGTTCTGCATGAAGTGTTCATTTTGGCCTTCTCTCGCTGAGAAAACGCTATTTGTGACCTGCGACACAGAACAGCCATAACTTTTTGTTCAAAGTGAGTTTTCTGTCAAGTTTCAACCTGAAAGCATAGAAAGATGCATAAACTTGAAGTTACAGCTTGATTTCAGTGAGTTTTCATCAAAATACAGGAGTTCTGCATGAAGTGTTCATTTTGGCCTTCTCTCGCTGAGAAAACACTATTTGTGACCTGTGATACAAAAATGCCATAACTTTTGTTCAAAGTGAGTTTTCAGTCAAGTTTCAACCTGAAAGCATAGAAAGATGCATAAACTTGAAGTTACAGCTTGATTTCAGTGAGTTTTCATCAAAATACAGGAGTTCTGCATGAAGTGTTCATTTTGGCCTTCTCTCGCTGAGAAAACGCTATTTGTGACCTGCGACACAGAACAGCCATAACTTTTGTTCAAAGTGAGTTTTCTGTCAAGTTTCAACCTGAAAGCATAGAAAGATGCATAAACTTGAAGTTACAGCTTGATTTCAGTGAGTTTTCATCAAAATACAGGAGTTCTGCATGAAGTGTTCATTTTGGCCTTCTCTCGCTGAGAAAACACTATTTGTGACCTGTGATACAAAAATGCCATAACTTTTGTTCAAAGTGAGTTTTCAGTCAAGTTTCAACCTGAAAGCATAGAAAGATGCATAAACTTGAAGTTACAGCTTGATTTCAGTGAGTTTTCATCAAAATACAGGAGTTCTGCATGAAGTGTTCATTTTGGCCTTCTCTCGCTGAGAAAACGCTATTTGTGACCTGCGACACAGAACAGCCATAACTTTTGTTAAACGTGAGTTTTCTGTCAAGTTTCACCTGAAAGCATAGAAAGATGCATAAACTTGAAGTTACAGCTTGATTTCAGTGAGTTTTCATCAAAATACAGGAGTTCTGCATGAAGTGTTCATTTTGGCCTTCTCTCGCTGAGAAAACGCTATTTGTGACCTGCGACACAGAACAGCCATAACTTTTGTTCAAAGTGAGTTTTCAGTCAAGTTTCAACCTGAAAGCATAGAAAGATGCATAAACTTGAAGTTACAGCTTGATTTCAGTGAGTTTTCATCAAAATACAGGAGTTCTGCATGAAGTGTTCATTTTGGCCTTCTCTCGCTGAGAAAACACTATTTGTGACCTGTGATACAAAAATGCCATAACTTTTGTTCAAAGTGAGTTTTCAGTCAAGTTTCAACCTGAAAGCATAGAAAGATGCATAAACTTGAAGTTACAGCTTGATTTCAGTGAGTTTTTCATCAAAATACAGGAGTTCTGCATGAAGTGTTCATTTTGGCCTTCTCTCGCTGAGAAAACGCTATTTGTGACCTGCGACACAGAACAGCCATAACTTTTGTTAAACGTGAGTTTTCTGTCAAGTTTCAACCTGAAAGCATAGAAAGATGCATAAACTTGAAGTTACAGCTTGATTTCAGTGAGTTTTCATCAAAATACAGGAGTTCTGCATGAAGTGTTCATTTTGGCCTTCTCTCGCTGAGAAAACGCTATTTGTGACCTGCGACACGAACAGCCATAACTTTTGTTCAAAGTGAGTTTTCAGTCAAGTTTCAACCTGAAAGCATAGAAAGATGCATAAACTTGAAGTTACAGCTTGATTTCAGTGAGTTTTCATCAAAATACAGGAGTTCTGCATGAAGTGTTCATTTTGGCCTTCTCTCGCTGAGAAAACACTATTTCTGACCTGCGATCACAGAAAAGCCATAACTTTTGTTCAACGTGAGTTTTCTGTCAAGTTTCAACCTGAAAGCATAGAAAGATGCATAAACTTGAAGTTACAGCTTGATTTCAGTGAGTTTTCATCAAAATACAGGAGTTCTGCATGAAGTGTTCATTTTGGCCTTCTCTCGCTGAGAAAACACTATTTGTGACCTGTGATACAAAAATGCCATAACTTTTGTTCAAAGTGAGTTTTCAGTCAAGTTTCAACCTGAAAGCATAGAAAGATGCATAAACTTGAAGTTACAGCTTGATTTCAGTGAGTTTTCATCAAAATACAGGAGTTCTGCATGAAGTGTTCATTTTGGCCTTCTCTCGCTGAGAAAACACTATTTGTGACCTGTGATACAAAAATGCCATAACTTTTGTTCAAAGTGAGTTTTCAGTCAAGTTTCAACCTGAAAGCATAGAAAGATGCATAAACTTGAAGTTACAGCTTGATTTCAGTGAGTTTTCATCAAAATACAGGAGTTCTGCATGAAGTGTTCATTTTGGCCTTCTCTCGCTGAGAAAACACTATTTGTGACCTGTGATACAAAAATGCCATAACTTTTGTTCAAAGTGAGTTTTCAGTCAAGTTTCAACCTGAAAGCATAGAAAGATGCATAAACTTGAAGTTACAGCTTGATTTCAGTGAGTTTTCATCAAAATACAGGAGTTCTGCATGAAGTGTTCATTTTGGCCTTCTCTCGCTGAGAAAACGCTATTTGTGACCTGCGTCACAGAACAGCCATAACTTTTGTTCAACGTGAGTTTTCTGTCAAGTTTCAACCTGAAAGCATAGAAAGATGCATAAACTTGAAGTTACAGCTTGATTTCAGTGAGTTTCATCAAAATACAGGAGTTCTGCATGAAGTGTTCATTTTGGCCTTCCTCTCGCTGAGAAAACGCTATTTGTGACCTGCGACACAGAACAGCCATAACTTTTGTTCAACGTGAGTTTTCTGTCAAGTTTCAACCTGAAAGCATAGAAAGATGCATAAACTTGAAGTTACAGCTTGATTTCAGTGAGTTTTCATCAAAATACAGGAGTTCTGCATGAAGTGTTCATTTTGGCCTTCTCTCGCTGAGAAAACACTATTTGTGACCTGTGATACAAAAATGCCATAACTTTTGTTCAAAGTGAGTTTTCAGTCAAGTTTCAACCTGAAAGCATAGAAAGATGCATAAACTTGAAGTTACAGCTTGATTTCAGTGAGTTTTCATCAAAATACAGGAGTTCCTCATGAAGTGTTCATTTTGGCCTTCTCTCGCTGAGAAAACACTATTTGTGACCTGTGATACAAAAATGCCATAACTTTTGTTCAAAGTGAGTTTTCAGTCAAGTTTCAACCTGAAAGCATAGAAAGATGCATAAACTTGAAGTTACAGCTTGATTTCAGTGAGTTTTCATCAAAATACAGGAGTTCTGCATGAAGTGTTCATTTTGGCCTTCTCTCGCTGAGAAAACGCTATTGTGACCTGCGACACATAACAGCCATAACTTTTGTTCAAAGTGAGTTTTCTGTCAAGTTTCAACCTGAAAGCATAGAAAGATGCATAAACTTGAAGTTACAGCTTGATTTCAGTGAGTTTTCATCAAAATACAGGAGTTCTGCATGAAGTGTTCATTTTGGCCTTCTCTCGCTGAGAAAACACTATTTGTGACCTGTGATACAAAAATGCCATAACTTTTGTTCAAAGTGAGTTTTCAGTCAAGTTTCAACCTGAAAGCATAGAAAGATGCATAAACTTGAAGTTACAGCTTGATTTCAGTGAGTTTTCATCAAAATACAGGAGTTCTGCATGAAGTGTTCATTTTGGCCTTCTCTCGCTGAGAAAACACTATTTGTGACCTGTGATACAAAAATGCCATAACTTTTGTTAAAGTGAGTTTTCAGTCAAGTTTCAACCTGAAAGCATAGAAAGATGCATAAACTTGAAGTTACAGCTTGATTTCAGTGAGTTTTCATCAAAATACAGGAGTTCTGCATGAAGTGTTCATTTTGGCCTTCTCTCGCTGAGAAAACACTATTTGTGACCTGTGATACAAAAATGCCATAACTTTTGTTCAAAGTGAGTTTTCAGTCAAGTTTCAACCTGAAAGCATAGAAAGATGCATAAACTTGAAGTTACAGCTTGATTTCAGTGAGTTTTCATCAAAATACAGGAGTTCTGCATGAAGTGTTCATTTTGGCCTTCTCTCGCTGAGAAAACACTATTTGTGACCTGTGATACAAAAATGCCATAACTTTTGTTAAAGTGAGTTTTCAGTCAAGTTTCAACCTGAAAGCATAGAAAGATGCATAAACTTGAAGTTACAGCTTGATTTCAGTGAGTTTTCATCAAAATACAGGAGTTCTGCATGAAGTGTTCATTTTGGCCTTCTCTCGCTGAGAAAACACTATTTGTGACCTGTGATACAAAAATGCCATAACTT
>NW_028234280.1:0-29899 GCF_037954235.1 Aulostomus chinensis
TTCTGCATGAAGTGTTCATTTTGGCCTTCTCTCGCTGAGAAAACACTATTTGTGACCTGTGATACAAAATGCCATAACTTTTGTTCAAAGTGAGTTTTCAGTCAAGTTTCAACCTGAAAGCATAGAAAGATGCATAAACTTGAAGTTACAGCTTGATTTCAGTGAGTTTCATCAAAATACAGGAGTTCTGCATGAAGTGTTCATTTTGGCCTTCTCTCGCTGAGAAAACACTATTTGTGACCTGTGATACAAAAATGCCATAACTTTTGTTCAAAGTGAGTTTTCAGTCAAGTTTCAACCTGAAAGCATAGAAAGATGCATAAACTTGAAGTTACAGCTTGATTTCAGTGAGTTTTCATCAAAATACAGGAGTTCTGCATGAAGTGTTCATTTTGGCCTTCTCTCGCTGAGAAAACACTATTTGTGACCTGTGATACAAAAATGCCATAACTTTTGTTCAAAGTGAGTTTTCAGTCAAGTTTCAACCTGAAAGCATAGAAAGATGCATAAACTTGAAGTTACAGCTTGATTTCAGTGAGTTTTCATCAAATACAGGAGTTCTGCATGAAGTGTTCATTTTGGCCTTCTCTCGCTGAGAAAACACTATCTGTGACCTGTGATACAAAACAGCCATAACTTTTGTTCAAAGTGAGTTTTCAGTCAAGTTTCAATCTGAAAGCATAGAAAGATGCATAAACTTGAAGTTACAGCTTGATTTCAGTGAGTTTTCATCAAAATACAGGAGTTCTGCATGAAGTGTTCATTTTGGCCTTCTCTCGCTGAGAAAACACTATTTGTGACCTGTGATACAAAAATGCCATAACTTTTGTTCAAAGTGAGTTTTCAGTCAAGTTTCAACCTGAAAGCATAGAAAGATGAATAAACTTGAAGTTACAGCTTGATTTCAGTGAGTTTTCTTCAAAATACAGGAGTTCTGCATGAAGTGTTCATTTTGGCCTTCTCTCGCTGAGAAAACACTATTTGTGACCTGTGATACAAAAATGCCATAACTTTTGTTCAAAGTGAGTTTTCAGTCAAGTTTCAACCTGAAAGCATAGAAAGATGCATAAACTTGAAGTTACAGCTTGATTTCAGTGAGTTTTCATCAAAATACAGGAGTTCTGCATGAAGTGTTCATTTTGGCCTTCTCTCGCTGAGAAAACACTATTTGTGACCTGTGATACAAAAATGCCATAACTTTGTTCAAAGTGAGTTTTCAGTCAAGTTTCAACCTGAAAGCATAGAAAGATGCATAACTTGAAGTTACAGCTTGATTTCAGTGAGTTTTCATCAAAATACAGGAGTTCTGCATGAAGTGTTCATTTTGGCCTTCTCTCGCTGAGAAAACACTATTTGTGACCTGTGATACAAAAATGCCATAACTTTTGTTCAAAGTGAGTTTTCAGTCAAGTTTCAACCTGAAAGCATAGAAAGATGCATAAACTTGAAGTTACAGCTTGATTTCAGTGAGTTTTCATCAAAATACAGGAGTTCTGCATGAAGTGTTCATTTTGGCCTTCTCTCGCTGAGAAAACACTATCTGTGACCTGTGATACAAAACAGCCATAACTTTTGTTCAAAGTGAGTTTTCAGTCAAGTTTCAATCTGAAAGCATAGAAAGATGCATAAACTTGAAGTTACAGCTTGATTTCAGTGAGTTTTCATCAAAATACAGGAGTTCTGCATGAAGTGTTCATTTTGGCCTTCTCTCGCTGAGAAAACACTATTGTGACCTGTGATACAAAAATGCCATAACTTTTGTTCAAAGTGAGTTTTCAGTCAAGTTTCAACCTGAAAGCATAGAAAGATGCATAAACTTGAAGTTACAGCTTGATTTCAGTGAGTTTTCATCAAAATACAGGAGTTCTGCATGAAGTGTTCATTTTGGCCTTCTCTCGCTGAGAAAACACTATTTGTGACCTGTGATACAAAAATGCCATAACTTTTGTTCAAAGTGAGTTTTCAGTCAAGTTTCAACCTGAAAGCATAGAAAGATGCATAAACTTGAAGTTACAGCTTGATTTCAGTGAGTTTTCATCAAAATACAGGAGTTCTGCATGAAGTGTTCATTTTGGCCTTCTCTCGCTGAGAAAACACTATTTGTGACCTGTGATACAAAACAGCCATAACTTTTGTTCAAAGTGAGTTTTCAGTCAAGTTTCAACCTGAAAGCATAGAAAGATGCATAAACTTGAAGTTACAGCTTGATTTCAGTGAGTTTTCATCAAAATACAGGAGTTCTGCATGAAGTGTTCATTTTGGCCTTCTCTCGCTGAGAAAACGCTATTTGTGACCTGTGATACAAAACTGCCATAACTTTTGTTCAAAGTGAGTTTTCAGTCAAGTTTCAACCTGAAAGCATAGAAAGATGCATAAACTTGAAGTTACAGCTTGATTTCAGTGAGTTTTCATCAAAATACAGGAGTTCTGCATGAAGTGTTCATTTTGGCCTTCTCTCGCTGAGAAAACGCTATTTGTGACCTGTGATACAAAAATGCCATAACTTTTGTTCAAAGTGAGTTTTCATTCAAGTTTCAACCTGAAAGCATAGAAAGATGCATAAACTTGAAGTTACAGCTTGATTTCAGTGAGTTTTCATCAAAATACAGGAGTTCTGCATGAAGTGTTCATTTTGGCCTTCTCTCGCTGAGAAAAAGCTATTTGTGACCTGCGACACAGAACAGCCATAACTTTTGTTCAAAGTGAGTTTTCAGTCAAGTTTCAACCTGAAAGCATAGAAAGATGCATAAACTTGAAGTTACAGCTTGATTTCAGTGAGTTTTCATCAAAATACAGGAGTTCTGCATGAAGTGTTCATTTTGGCCTTCTCTCGCTGAGAAAACGCTATTTTGTGACCTGCGACACAGAACAGCCATAACTTTTGTTCAAAGTGAGTTTTCAGTCAAGTTTCAACCTGAAAGCATAGAAAGATGCATAAACTTGAAGTTACAGCTTGATTTCAGTGAGTTTTCATCAAAATACAGGAGTTCTGCATGAAGTGTTCATTTTGGCCTTCTCTCCATGATAAAACACTATTTGTGACCTGTGATACAGAACAGCCATAACTTTTGTTCAAAGTGAGTTTTCAGTCAAGTTTCAACCTGAAAGCATAGAAAGATGCATAAACTTGAAGTTACAGCTTGATTTCAGTGAGTTTTCATCAAAATACAGGAGTTCTGCATGAAGTGTTCATTTTGGCCTTCTCTCGCTGAGAAAACGCTATTTGTGACCTGTGATACAAAACATGCCATAACTTTTGTTCAAAGTGAGTTTTCAGTCAAGTTTCAACCTGAAAGCATAGAAAGATGCATAAACTTGAAGTTACAGCTTGATTTCAGTGAGTTTTCATCAAAATACAGGAGTTCTGCATGAAGTGTTCATTTTGGCCTTCTCTCGCTGAGAAAACGCTATTTGTGACCTGTGATACAAAAATGCCATAACTATTGTTCAAAGTGAGTTTCATTCAAGTTTCAACCTGAAAGCATAGAAAGATGCATAAACTTGAAGTTACAGCTTGATTTCAGTGAGTGTTTCATCAAAATACAGGAGTTCTGCATGAAGTGTTCATTTTGGCCTTCTCTCGCTGAGAAAAAGCTATTTGTGACCTGCGACACAGAACAGCCATAACTTTTGTTCAAAGTGAGTTTTCAGTCAAGTTTCAACCTGAAAGCATAGAAAGATGCATAAACTTGAAGTTACAGCTTGATTTCAGTGAGTTTTCATCAAAATACAGGAGTTCTGCATGAAGTGTTCATTTTGGCCTTCTCTCGCTGATAAAACGCTATTTTTGACCTGCGACACAGAACAGCCATAACTTTTGTTCAAAGTGAGTTTTCAGTCAAGTTTCAACCTGAAAGCATAGAAAGATGCATAAACTTGAAGTTACAGCTTGATTTCAGTGAGTTTTCATCAAAATACAGGAGTTCTGCATGAAGTGTTCATTTTGGCCTTCTCTCGCTGAGAAACACTATTTGTGACCTGTGATACAAAACAGCCATAACTTTTGTTCAAAGTGAGTTTTCAGTCAAGTTTCAACCTGAAAGCATAGAAAGATGCATAAACTTGAAGTTACAGCTTGATTTCAGTGAGTTTTCATCAAAATACAGGAGTTCTGCATGAAGTGTTCATTTTGGCCTTCTCTCGCTGAGAAAACACTATTTGTGACCTGTGATACAAAACAGCCATAACTTTTGTTCAAAGTGAGTTTTCAGTCAAGTTTAACCTGAAAGCATAGAAAGATGAATAAACTTGAAGTTACAGCTTGATTTCAGTGAGTTTTCTTCAAAATACAGGAGTTCTGCATGAAGTGTTCATTTTGGCCTTCTCTCGCTGAGAAAACACTATTTGTGACCTGTGATACAAAAATGCCATAACTTTTGTTCAAAGTGAGTTTTCAGTCAAGTTTCAACCTGAAAGCATAGAAAGATGCATAAACTTGAAGTTACAGCTTGATTTCAGTGAGTTTTCATCAAAATACAGGAGTTCTGCATGAAGTGTTCATTTTGGCCTTCTCTCGCTGAGAAAACACTATTTGTGACCTGTGATACAAAAATGCCATAACTTTTGTTCAAAGTGAGTTTTCAGTCAAGTTTCAACCTGAAAGCATAGAAAGATGCATAAACTTGAAGTTACAGCTTGATTTCAGTGAGTTTTCATCAAAATACAGGAGTTCTGCATGAAGTGTTCATTTTGGCCTTCTCTCGCTGAGAAAACACTATTTGTGACCTGTGATACAAAAATGCCATAACTTTTGTTCAAAGTGAGTTTTCAGTCAAGTTTCAACCTGAAAGCATAGAAAGATGCATAAACTTGAAGTTACAGCTTGATTTCAGTGAGTTTTCATCAAAATACAGGAGTTCTGCATGAAGTGTTCATTTTGGCCTTCTCTCGCTGAGAAAACACTATCTGTGACCTGTGATACAAAACAGCCATAACTTTTGTTCAAAGTGAGTTTTCAGTCAAGTTTCAATCTGAAAGCATAGAAAGATGCATAAACTTGAAGTTACAGCTTGATTTCAGTGAGTTTTCATCAAAATACAGGAGTTCTGCATGAAGCGTTCATTTGTGCCTTCTCTCGCTGAGAAAACACTATTTGTGACCTGTGATACAAAAATGCCATAACTTTTGTTCAAAGTGAGTTTTCAGTCAAGTTTCAACCTGAAAGCATAGAAAAATGCATAAACTTGAAGTTACAGCTTGATTTCAGTGAGTTTTCATCAAAATACAGGAGTTCTGCATGAAGTGTTCATTTTGGCCTTCTCTCGCTGAGAAAACACTATTTGTGACCTGTGATACAAAAATGCCATAACTTTTGTTCAAAGTGAGTTTTCAGTCAAGTTTCAACCTGAAAGCATAGAAAGATGCATAAACTTGAAGTTACAGCTTGATTTCAGTGAGTTTTCATCAAAATACAGGAGTTCTGCATGAAGTGTTCATTTTGGCCTTCTCTCGCTGAGAAAACACTATTTGTGACCTGTGATACAAAACAGCCATAACTTTTGTTCAAAGTGAGTTTTCAGTCAAGTTTCAACCTGAAAGCATAGAAAGATGCATAAACTTGAAGTTACAGCTTGATTTCAGTGAGTTTTCATCAAAATACAGGAGTTCTGCATGAAGTGTTCATTTTGGCCTTCTCTCGCTGAGAAAACGCTATTTGTGACCTGTGATACAAAAATGCCATAACTTTTGTTCAAAGTGAGTTTTCAGTCAAGTTTCAACCTGAAAGCATAGAAAGATGCATAAACTTGAAGTTACAGCTTGATTTCAGTGAGTTTTCATCAAAATACAGGAGTTCTGCATGAAGTGTTCATTTTGGCCTTCTCTCGCTGAGAAAACACTATTTGTGACCTGTGATACAAAAATGCCATAACTTTTGTTCAAAGTGAGTTTTCATTCAAGTTTCAACCTGAAAGCATAGAAAGATGCATAAACTTGAAGTTACAGCTTGATTTCAGTGAGTTTTCATCAAAATACAGGAGTTCTGCATGAAGTGTTCATTTTGGCCTTCTCTCGCTGAGAAAAAGCTATTTGTGACCTGCGACACAGAACAGCCATAACTTTTGTTCAAAGTGAGTTTTCAGTCAAGTTTCAACCTGAAAGCATAGAAAGATGCATAAACTTGAAGTTACAGCTTGATTTCAGTGAGTTTTCATCAAAATACAGGAGTTCTGCATGAAGTGTTCATTTTGGCCTTCTCTCGCTGATAAAACGCTATTTGTGACCTGCGACACAGAACAGCCATAACTTTTGTTCAAAGTGAGTTTTCAGTCAAGTTTCAACCTGAAAGCATAGAAAGATGCATAAACTTGAAGTTACAGCTTGATTTCAGTGAGTTTTCATCAAAATACAGGAGTTCTGCATGAAGTGTTCATTTTGGCCTTCTCTCGCTGAGAAAACACTATTTGTGACCTGTGATACAAAAATGCCATAACTTTTGTTCAAAGTGAGTTTTCAGTCAAGTTTCAACCTGAAAGCATAGAAAGATGCATAAACTTGAAGTTACAGCTTGATTTCAGTGAGTTTTCATCAAAATACAGGAGTTCTGCATGAAGTGTTCATTTTGGCCTTCTCTCGCTGAGAAAAC
This sequence comes from Aulostomus chinensis, assembly GCF_037954235.1. NCBI lineage: Eukaryota > Metazoa > Chordata > Actinopteri > Syngnathiformes > Aulostomidae > Aulostomus > Aulostomus chinensis. Next base: position 6,584 of record NW_028234280.1, read on the forward strand.
GCTATTTGTGACCTGTGATACAAAACAGCCATAACTTTTGTTCAAAGTGAGTTTTCAGTCAAGTTTCAACCTGAAAGCATAGAAAGATGCATAAACTTGAAGTTACAGCTTGATTTCAGTGAGTTTTCATCAAAATACAGGAGTTCTGCATGAAGTGTTCATTTTGGCCTTCTCTCGCTGAGAAAACACTATTTGTGACCTGTGATACAAAAATGCCATAACTTTTGTTCAAAGTGAGTTTTCAGTCAAGTTTCAACCTGAAAGCATAGAAAGATGCATAAACTTGAAGTTACAGCTTGATTTCAGTGAGTTTTCATCAAAATACAGGAGTTCTGCATGAAGTGTTCATTTTGGCCTTCTCTCGCTGAGAAAACACTATCTGTGACCTGTGATACAAAACAGCCATAACTTTTGTTCAAAGTGAGTTTTCAGTCAAGTTTCAATCTGAAAGCATAGAAAGATGCATAAACTTGAAGTTACAGCTTGATTTCAGTGAGTTTTCATCAAAATACAGGAGTTCTGCATGAAGTGTTCATTTTGGCCTTCTCTCGCTGAGAAAACACTATTTGTGACCTGTGATACAAAACAGCCATAACTTTTGTTCAAAGTGAGTTTTCAGTCAAGTTTCAACCTGAAAGCATAGAAAGATGAATAAACTTGAAGTTACAGCTTGATTTCAGTGAGTTTTCTTCAAAATACAGGAGTTCTGCATGAAGTGTTCATTTTGGCCTTCTCTCGCTGAGAAAACACTATTTGTGACCTGTGATACAAAAATGCCATAACTTTTGTTCAAAGTGAGTTTTCAGTCAAGTTTCAAACTGAAAGCATAGAAAGATGCATAAACTTGAAGTTACAGCTTGATTTCAGTGAGTTTTCATCAAAATACAGGAGTTCTGCATGAAGTGTTCATTTTGGCCTTCTCTCGCTGAGAAAACACTATTTGTGACCTGTGATACAAAAATGCCATAACTTTTGTTCAAAGTGAGTTTTCAGTCAAGTTTCAACCTGAAAGCATAGAAAGATGCATAAACTTGAAGTTACAGCTTGATTTCAGTGAGTTTTCATCAAAATACAGGAGTTCTGCATGAAGTGTTCATTTTGGCCTTCTCTCGCTGAGAAAACACTATTTGTGACCTGTGATACAAAAATGCCATAACTTTTGTTCAAAGTGAGTTTTCAGTCAAGTTTCAACCTGAAAGCATAGAAAGATGCATAAACTTGAAGTTACAGCTTGATTTCAGTGAGTTTTCATCAAAATACAGGAGTTCTGCATGAAGTGTTCATTTTGGCCTTCTCTCGCTGAGAAAACACTATTTGTGACCTGTGATACAAAAATGCCATAACTTTTGTTCAAAGTGAGTTTTCAGTCAAGTTTCAACCTGAAAGCATAGAAAGATGCATAAACTTGAAGTTACAGCTTGATTTCAGTGAGTTTTCATCAAAATACAGGAGTTCTGCATGAAGTGTTCATTTTGGCCTTCTCTCGCTGAGAAAACACTATCTGTGACCTGTGATACAAAACAGCCATAACTTTTGTTCAAAGTGAGTTTTCAGTCAAGTTTCAATCTGAAAGCATAGAAAGATGCATAAACTTGAAGTTACAGCTTGATTTCAGTGAGTTTTCATCAAAATACAGGAGTTCTGCATGAAGTGTTCATTTTGGCCTTCTCTCGCTGAGAAAACACTATTTGTGACCTGTGATACAAAAATGCCATAACTTTTGTTCAAAGTGAGTTTTCAGTCAAGTTTCAACCTGAAAGCATAGAAAAATGCATAAACTTGAAGTTACAGCTTGATTTCAGTGAGTTTTCATCAAAATACAGGAGTTCTGCATGAAGTGTTCATTTTGGCCTTCTCTCGCTGAGAAAACACTATTTGTGACCTGTGATACAAAAATGCCATAACTTTTGTTCAAAGTGAGTTTTCAGTCAAGTTTCAACCTGAAAGCATAGAAAGATGCATAAACTTGAAGTTACAGCTTGATTTCAGTGAGTTTTCATCAAAATACAGGAGTTCTGCATGAAGTGTTCATTTTGGCCTTCTCTCGCTGAGAAAACACTATTTGTGACCTGTGATACAAAACAGCCATAACTTTTGTTCAAAGTGAGTTTTCAGTCAAGTTTCAACCTGAAAGCATAGAAAGATGCATAAACTTGAAGTTACAGCTTGATTTCAGTGAGTTTTCATCAAAATACAGGAGTTCTGCATGAAGTGTTCATTTTGGCCTTCTCTCGCTGAGAAAACGCTATTTGTGACCTGTGATACAAAAATGCCATAACTTTTGTTCAAAGTGAGTTTTCAGTCAAGTTTCAACCTGAAAGCATAGAAAGATGCATAAACTTGAAGTTACAGCTTGATTTCAGTGAGTTTTCATCAAAATACAGGAGTTCTGCATGAAGTGTTCATTTTGGCCTTCTCTCGCTGAGAAAACACTATTTGTGACCTGTGATACAAAAATGCCATAACTTTTGTTCAAAGTGAGTTTTCATTCAAGTTTCAACCTGAAAGCATAGAAAGATGCATAAACTTGAAGTTACAGCTTGATTTCAGTGAGTTTTCATCAAAATACAGGAGTTCTGCATGAAGTGTTCATTTTGGCCTTCTCTCGCTGAGAAAAAGCTATTTGTGACCTGCGACACAGAACAGCCATAACTTTTGTTCAAAGTGAGTTTTCAGTCAAGTTTCAACCTGAAAGCATAGAAAGATGCATAAACTTGAAGTTACAGCTTGATTTCAGTGAGTTTTCATCAAAATACAGGAGTTCTGCATGAAGTGTTCATTTTGGCCTTCTCTCGCTGATAAAACGCTATTTGTGACCTGCGACACAGAACAGCCATAACTTTTGTTCAAAGTGAGTTTTCAGTCAAGTTTCAACCTGAAAGCATAGAAAGATGCATAAACTTGAAGTTACAGCTTGATTTCAGTGAGTTTTCATCAAAATACAGGAGTTCTGCATGAAGTGTTCATTTTGGCCTTCTCTCGCTGAGAAAACACTATTTGTGACCTGTGATACAAAAATGCCATAACTTTTGTTCAAAGTGAGTTTTCAGTCAAGTTTCAACCTGAAAGCATAGAAAGATGCATAAACTTGAAGTTACAGCTTGATTTCAGTGAGTTTTCATCAAAATACAGGAGTTCTGCATGAAGTGTTCATTTTGGCCTTCTCTCGCTGAGAAAACACTATTTGTGACCTGTGATACAAAACAGCCATAACTTTTGTTCAAAGTGAGTTTTCAGTCAAGTTTCAACCTGAAAGCATAGAAAGATGCATAAACTTGAAGTTACAGCTTGATTTCAGTGAGTTTTCATCAAAATACAGGAGTTCTGCATGAAGTGTTCATTTTGGCCTTCTCTCGCTGAGAAAACACTATTTGTGACCTGTGATACAAAAATGCCATAACTTTTGTTCAAAGTGAGTTTTCAGTCAAGTTTCAACCTGAAAGCATAGAAAGATGCATAAACTTGAAGTTGCAGCTTGATTTCAGTGAGTTTTCATCAAAATACAGGAGTTCTGCATGAAGTGTTCATTTTGGCCTTCTCTCGCTGAGAAAACACTATCTGTGACCTGTGATACAAAACAGCCATAACTTTTGTTCAAAGTGAGTTTTCAGTCAAGTTTCAATCTGAAAGCATAGAAAGATGCATAAACTTGAAGTTACAGCTTGATTTCAGTGAGTTTTCATCAAAATACAGGAGTTCTGCATGAAGTGTTCATTTTGGCCTTCTCTCGCTGAGAAAACACTATTTGTGACCTGTGATACAAAACAGCCATAACTTTTGTTCAAAGTGAGTTTTCAGTCAAGTTTCAACCTGAAAGCATAGAAAGATGAATAAACTTGAAGTTACAGCTTGATTTCAGTGAGTTTTCTTCAAAATACAGGAGTTCTGCATGAAGTGTTCATTTTGGCCTTCTCTCGCTGAGAAAACACTATTTGTGACCTGTGATACAAAAATGCCATAACTTTTGTTCAAAGTGAGTTTTCAGTCAAGTTTCAACCTGAAAGCATAGAAAGATGCATAAACTTGAAGTTACAGCTTGATTTCAGTGAGTTTTCATCAAAATACAGGAGTTCTGCATGAAGTGTTCATTTTGGCCTTCTCTCGCTGAGAAAACACTATTTGTGACCTGTGATACAAAAATGCCATAACTTTTGTTCAAAGTGAGTTTTCATTCAAGTTTCAACCTGAAAGCATAGAAAGATGCATAAACTTGAAGTTACAGCTTGATTTCAGTGAGTTTTCATCAAAATACAGGAGTTCTGCATGAAGTGTTCATTTTGGCCTTCTCTCGCTGAGAAAACACTATTTGTGACCTGTGATACAAAAATGCCATAACTTTTGTTCAAAGTGAGTTTTCAGTCAAGTTTCAACCTGAAAGCATAGAAAGATGCATAAACTTGAAGTTACAGCTTGATTTCAGTGAGTTTTCATCAAAATACAGGAGTTCTGCATGAAGTGTTCATTTTGGCCTTCTCTCGCTGAGAAAACACTATCTGTGACCTGTGATACAAAACAGCCATAACTTTTGTTCAAAGTGAGTTTTCAGTCAAGTTTCAATCTGAAAGCATAGAAAGATGCATAAACTTGAAGTTACAGCTTGATTTCAGTGAGTTTTCATCAAAATACAGGAGTTCTGCATGAAGTGTTCATTTTGGCCTTCTCTCGCTGAGAAAACACTATTTGTGACCTGTGATACAAAAATGCCATAACTTTTGTTCAAAGTGAGTTTTCAGTCAAGTTTCAACCTGAAAGCATAGAAAAATGCATAAACTTGAAGTTACAGCTTGATTTCAGTGAGTTTTCATCAAAATACAGGAGTTCTGCATGAAGTGTTCATTTTGGCCTTCTCTCGCTGAGAAAACACTATTTGTGACCTGTGATACAAAAATGCCATAACTTTTGTTCAAAGTGAGTTTTCAGTCAAGTTTCAACCTGAAAGCATAGAAAGATGCATAAACTTGAAGTTACAGCTTGATTTCAGTGAGTTTTCATCAAAATACAGGAGTTCTGCATGAAGTGTTCATTTTGGCCTTCTCTCGCTGAGAAAACACTATTTGTGACCTGTGATACAAAACAGCCATAACTTTTGTTCAAAGTGAGTTTTCAGTCAAGTTTCAACCTGAAAGCATAGAAAGATGCATAAACTTGAAGTTACAGCTTGATTTCAGTGAGTTTTCATCAAAATACAGGAGTTCTGCATGAAGTGTTCATTTTGGCCTTCTCTCGCTGAGAAAACGCTATTTGTGACCTGCGACACAGAACAGCCATAACTTTTGTTCAAAGTGAGTTTTCAGTCAAGTTTCAACCTGAAAGCATAGAAAGATGCATAAACTTGAAGTTACAGCTTGATTTCAGTGAGTTTTCATCAAAATACAGGAGTTCTGCATGAAGTGTTCATTTTGGCCTTCTCTCGCTGAGAAAACGCTATTTGTGACCTGTGATACAAAAATGCCATAACTTTTGTTCAAAGTGAGTTTTCAGTCAAGTTTCAACCTGAAAGCATAGAAAGATGCATAAACTTGAAGTTACAGCTTGATTTCAGTGAGTTTTCATCAAAATACAGGAGTTCTGCATGAAGTGTTCATTTTGGCCTTCTCTCGCTGAGAAAACACTATTTGTGACCTGTGATACAAAAATGCCATAACTTTTGTTCAAAGTGAGTTTTCATTCAAGTTTCAACCTGAAAGCATAGAAAGATGCATAAACTTGAAGTTACAGCTTGATTTCAGTGAGTTTTCATCAAAATACAGGAGTTCTGCATGAAGTGTTCATTTTGGCCTTCTCTCGCTGAGAAAACACTATTTGTGACCTGTGATACAAAAATGCCATAACTTTTGTTCAAAGTGAGTTTTCAGTCAAGTTTCAACCTGAAAGCATAGAAAGATGCATAAACTTGAAGTTACAGCTTGATTTCAGTGAGTTTTCATCAAAATACAGGAGTTCTGCATGAAGTGTTCATTTTGGCCTTCTCTCGCTGAGAAAACACTATTTGTGACCTGTGATACAAAAATGCCATAACTTTTGTTCAAAGTGAGTTTTCAGTCAAGTTTCAACCTGAAAGCATAGAAAGATGCATAAACTTGAATTTACAGCTTGATTTCAGTGAGTTTTCATCAAAATACAGGAGTTCTGCATGAAGTGTTCATTTTGGCCTTCTCTCGCTGAGAAAACACTATTTGTGACCTGTGATACAAAACAGCCATAACTTTTGTTCAAAGTGAATTTTCAGTCAAGTTTCAACCTGAAAGCATAGAAAGATGCATAAACTTGAAGTTACAGCTTGATTTCAGTGAGTTTTCTTCAAAATAGAGGAGTTCTGCATGAAGTGTTCATTTTGGCCTTCTCTCGCTGAGAAAACACTATTTGTGACCTGTGATACAAAAATGCCATAACTTTTGTTCAAAGTGAGTTTTCAGTCAAGTTTCAACCTGAAAGCATAGAAAGATGCATAAACTTGAAGTTACAGCTTGATTTCAGTGAGTTTTCATCAAAATACAGGAGTTCTGCATGAAGTGTTCATTTTGGCCTTCTCTCCATGAGAAAACACTATTTGTGACCTGTGATACAAAAATGCCATAACTTTTGTTCAAAGTGAGTTTTCAGTCAAGTTTCAACCTGAAAGCATAGAAAGATGCATAAACTTGAAGTTACAGCTTGATTTCAGTGAGTTTTCATCAAAATACAGGAGTTCTGCATGAAGTGTTCATTTTGGCCTTCTCTCGCTGAGAAAAAGCTATTTGTGACCTGCGACACAGAACAGCCATAACTTTTGTTCAAAGTGAGTTTTCAGTCAAGTTTCAACCTGAAAGCATAGAAAGATGCATAAACTTGAAGTTACAGCTTGATTTCAGTGAGTTTTCATCAAAATACAGGAGTTCTGCATGAAGTGTTCATTTTGGCCTTCTCTCGCTGAGAAAACGCTATTTGTGACCTGCGACACAGAACAGCCATAACTTTTGTTCAAAGTGAGTTTTCAGTCAAGTTTCAACCTGAAAGCATAGAAAGATGCATAAACTTGAAGTTACAGCTTGATTTCAGTGAGTTTTCATCAAAATACAGGAGTTCTGCATGAAGTGTTCATTTTGGCCTTCTCTCGCTGAGAAAACACTATTTGTGACCTGTGATACAAAAATGCCATAACTTTTGTTCAAAGTGAGTTTTCAGTCAAGTTTCAAACTGAAAGCATAGAAAGATGCATAAACTTGAAGTTACAGCTTGATTTCAGTGAGTTTTCATCAAAATACAGGAGTTCTGCATGAAGTGTTCATTTTGGCCTTCTCTCGCTGAGAAAACACTATTTGTGACCTGTGATACAAAACAGCCATAACTTTTGTTCAAAGTGAATTTTCAGTCAAGTTTCAACCTGAAAGCATAGAAAGATGCATAAACTTGAAGTTACAGCTTGATTTCAGTGAGTTTTCTTCAAAATACAGGAGTTCTGCATGAAGTGTTCATTTTGGCCTTCTCTCGCTGAGAAAACACTATTTGTGACCTGTGATACAAAAATGCCATAACTTTTGTTCAAAGTGAGTTTTCAGTCAAGTTTCAACCTGAAAGCATAGAAAGATGCATAAACTTGAAGTTACAGCTTGATTTCAGTGAGTTTTCATCAAAATACAGGAGTTCTGCATGAAATGTTCATTTTGGCCTTCTCTCCATGAGAAAACACTATTTGTGACCTGTGATACAAAAATGCCATAACTTTTTTTCAAAGTGAGTTTTCAGTCAAGTTTCAACCTGAAAGCATAGAAAGATGCATAAACTTGAAGTTACAGCTTGATTTCAGTGAGTTTTCATCAAAATACAGGAGTTCTGCATGAAGTGTTCATTTTGGCCTTCTCTCGCTGAGAAAAAGCTATTTGTGACCTGCGACACAGAACAGCCATAACTTTTGTTCAAAGTGAGTTTTCAGTCAAGTTTCCACCTGAAAGCATAGAAAGATGCATAAACTTGAAGTTACAGCTTGATTTCAGTGAGTTTTCATCAAAATACAGGAGTTCTGCATGAAGTGTTCATTTTGGCCTTCTCTCGCTGAGAAAACGCTATTTGTGACCTGCGACACAGAACAGCCATAACTTTTGTTCAAAGTGAGTTTTCAGTCAAGTTTCAACCTGAAAGCATAGAAAGATGCATAAACTTGAAGTTACAGCTTGATTTCAGTGAGTTTTCATCAAAATACAGGAGTTCTGCATGAAGTGTTCATTTTGGCCTTCTCTCGCTGAGAAAACACTATTTGTGACCTGTGATACAAAAATGCCATAACTTTTGTTCAAAGTGAGTTTTCAGTCAAGTTTCAACCTGAAAGCATAGAAAAATGCATAAACTTGAAGTTACAGCTTGATTTCAGTGAGTTTTCATCAAAATACAGGAGTTCTGCATGAAGTGTTCATTTTGGCCTTCTCTCGCTGAGAAAACGCTATTTGTGACCTGTGATACAAAAATGCCATAACTTTTGTTCAAAGTGAGTTTTCAGTCAAGTTTCAACCTGAAAGCATAGAAAGATGCATAAACTTGAAGTTACAGCTTGATTTCAGTGAGTTTTCATCAAAATACAGGAGTTCTGCATGAAGTGTTCATTTTGGCCTTCTCTCGCTGAGAAAACACTATTTGTGACCTGTGATACAAAAATGCCATAACTTTTGTTCAAAGTGAGTTTTCATTCAAGTTTCAACCTGAAAGCATAGAAAGATGCATAAACTTGAAGTTACAGCTTGATTTCAGTGAGTTTTCATCAAAATACAGGAGTTCTGCATGAAGTGTTCATTTTGGCCTTCTCTCGCTGAGAAAACACTATTTGTGACCTGTGATACAAAAATGCCATAACTTTTGTTCAAAGTGAGTTTTCAGTCAAGTTTCAACCTGAAAGCATAGAAAGATGCATAAACTTGAAGTTACAGCTTGATTTCAGTGAGTTTTCATCAAAATACAGGAGTTCTGCATGAAGTGTTCATTTTGGCCTTCTCTCGCTGAGAAAACACTATTTGTGACCTGTGATACAAAAATGCCATAACTTTTGTTCAAAGTGAGTTTTCAGTCAAGTTTCAACCTGAAAGCATAGAAAGATGCATAAACTTGAATTTACAGCTTGATTTCAGTGAGTTTTCATCAAAATACAGGAGTTCTGCATGAAGTGTTCATTTTGGCCTTCTCTCGCTGAGAAAACACTATTTGTGACCTGTGATACAAAACAGCCATAACTTTTGTTCAAAGTGAATTTTCAGTCAAGTTTCAACCTGAAAGCATAGAAAGATGCATAAACTTGAAGTTACAGCTTGATTTCAGTGAGTTTTCTTCAAAATAGAGGAGTTCTGCATGAAGTGTTCATTTTGGCCTTCTCTCGCTGAGAAAACACTATTTGTGACCTGTGATACAAAAATGCCATAACTTTTGTTCAAAGTGAGTTTTCAGTCAAGTTTCAACCTGAAAGCATAGAAAGATGCATAAACTTGAAGTTACAGCTTGATTTCAGTGAGTTTTCATCAAAATACAGGAGTTCTGCATGAAGTGTTCATTTTGGCCTTCTCTCCATGAGAAAACACTATTTGTGACCTGTGATACAAAAATGCCATAACTTTTGTTCAAAGTGAGTTTTCAGTCAAGTTTCAACCTGAAAGCATAGAAAGATGCATAAACTTGAAGTTACAGCTTGATTTCAGTGAGTTTTCATCAAAATACAGGAGTTCTGCATGAAGTGTTCATTTTGGCCTTCTCTCGCTGAGAAAAAGCTATTTGTGACCTGCGACACAGAACAGCCATAACTTTTGTTCAAAGTGAGTTTTCAGTCAAGTTTCAACCTGAAAGCATAGAAAGATGCATAAACTTGAAGTTACAGCTTGATTTCAGTGAGTTTTCATCAAAATACAGGAGTTCTGCATGAAGTGTTCATTTTGGCCTTCTCTCGCTGAGAAAACGCTATTTGTGACCTGCGACACAGAACAGCCATAACTTTTGTTCAAAGTGAGTTTTCAGTCAAGTTTCAACCTGAAAGCATAGAAAGATGCATAAACTTGAAGTTACAGCTTGATTTCAGTGAGTTTTCATCAAAATACAGGAGTTCTGCATGAAGTGTTCATTTTGGCCTTCTCTCGCTGAGAAAACACTATTTGTGACCTGTGATACAAAAATGCCATAACTTTTGTTCAAAGTGAGTTTTCAGTCAAGTTTCAAACTGAAAGCATAGAAAGATGCATAAACTTGAAGTTACAGCTTGATTTCAGTGAGTTTTCATCAAAATACAGGAGTTCTGCATGAAGTGTTCATTTTGGCCTTCTCTCGCTGAGAAAACACTATTTGTGACCTGTGATACAAAACAGCCATAACTTTTGTTCAAAGTGAATTTTCAGTCAAGTTTCAACCTGAAAGCATAGAAAGATGCATAAACTTGAAGTTACAGCTTGATTTCAGTGAGTTTTCTTCAAAATACAGGAGTTCTGCATGAAGTGTTCATTTTGGCCTTCTCTCGCTGAGAAAACACTATTTGTGACCTGTGATACAAAAATGCCATAACTTTTGTTCAAAGTGAGTTTTCAGTCAAGTTTCAACCTGAAAGCATAGAAAGATGCATAAACTTGAAGTTACAGCTTGATTTCAGTGAGTTTTCATCAAAATACAGGAGTTCTGCATGAAATGTTCATTTTGGCCTTCTCTCCATGAGAAAACACTATTTGTGACCTGTGATACAAAAATGCCATAACTTTTTTTCAAAGTGAGTTTTCAGTCAAGTTTCAACCTGAAAGCATAGAAAGATGCATAAACTTGAAGTTACAGCTTGATTTCAGTGAGTTTTCATCAAAATACAGGAGTTCTGCATGAAGTGTTCATTTTGGCCTTCTCTCGCTGAGAAAAAGCTATTTGTGACCTGCGACACAGAACAGCCATAACTTTTGTTCAAAGTGAGTTTTCAGTCAAGTTTCCACCTGAAAGCATAGAAAGATGCATAAACTTGAAGTTACAGCTTGATTTCAGTGAGTTTTCATCAAAATACAGGAGTTCTGCATGAAGTGTTCATTTTGGCCTTCTCTCGCTGAGAAAACGCTATTTGTGACCTGCGACACAGAACAGCCATAACTTTTGTTCAAAGTGAGTTTTCAGTCAAGTTTCAACCTGAAAGCATAGAAAGATGCATAAACTTGAAGTTACAGCTTGATTTCAGTGAGTTTTCATCAAAATACAGGAGTTCTGCATGAAGTGTTCATTTTGGCCTTCTCTCGCTGAGAAAACACTATTTGTGACCTGTGATACAAAAATGCCATAACTTTTGTTCAAAGTGAGTTTTCAGTCAAGTTTCAACCTGAAAGCATAGAAAAATGCATAAACTTGAAGTTACAGCTTGATTTCAGTGAGTTTTCATCAAAATACAGGAGTTCTGCATGAAGTGTTCATTTTGGCCTTCTCTCGCTGAGAAAACACTATTTGTGACCTGTGATACAAAAATGCCATAACTTTTGTTCAAAGTGAGTTTTCAGTCAAGTTTCAACCTGAAAGCATAGAAAGATGCATAAACTTGAAGTTACAGCTTGATTTCAGTGAGTTTTCATCAAAATACAGGAGTTCTGCATGAAGTGTTCATTTTGGCCTTCTCTCGCTGAGAAAACACTATTTGTGACCTGTGATACAAAACAGCCATAACTTTTGTTCAAAGTGAGTTTTCAGTCAAGTTTCAACCTGAAAGCATAGAAAGATGCATAAACTTGAAGTTACAGCTTGATTTCAGTGAGTTTTCATCAAAATACAGGAGTTCTGCATGAAGTGTTCATTTTGGCCTTCTCTCGCTGAGAAAACGCTATTTGTGACCTGCGACACAGAACAGCCATAACTTTTGTTCAAAGTGAGTTTTCAGTCAAGTTTCAACCTGAAAGCATAGAAAGATGCATAAACTTGAAGTTACAGCTTGATTTCAGTGAGTTTTCATCAAAATACAGGAGTTCTGCATGAAGTGTTCATTTTGGCCTTCTCTCGCTGAGAAAACGCTATTTGTGACCTGTGATACAAAAATGCCATAACTTTTGTTCAAAGTGAGTTTTCAGTCAAGTTTCAACCTGAAAGCATAGAAAGATGCATAAACTTGAAGTTACAGCTTGATTTCAGTGAGTTTTCATCAAAATACAGGAGTTCTGCATGAAGTGTTCATTTTGGCCTTCTCTCGCTGAGAAAACACTATTTGTGACCTGTGATACAAAAATGCCATAACTTTTGTTCAAAGTGAGTTTTCATTCAAGTTTCAACCTGAAAGCATAGAAAGATGCATAAACTTGAAGTTACAGCTTGATTTCAGTGAGTTTTCATCAAAATACAGGAGTTCTGCATGAAGTGTTCATTTTGGCCTTCTCTCGCTGAGAAAACACTATTTGTGACCTGTGATACAAAAATGCCATAACTTTTGTTCAAAGTGAGTTTTCAGTCAAGTTTCAACCTGAAAGCATAGAAAGATGCATAAACTTGAAGTTACAGCTTGATTTCAGTGAGTTTTCATCAAAATACAGGAGTTCTGCATGAAGTGTTCATTTTGGCCTTCTCTCGCTGAGAAAACACTATTTGTGACCTGTGATACAAAAATGCCATAACTTTTGTTCAAAGTGAGTTTTCAGTCAAGTTTCAACCTGAAAGCATAGAAAGATGCATAAACTTGAATTTACAGCTTGATTTCAGTGAGTTTTCATCAAAATACAGGAGTTCTGCATGAAGTGTTCATTTTGGCCTTCTCTCGCTGAGAAAACACTATTTGTGTCCTGTGATACAAAACAGCCATAACTTTTGTTCAAAGTGAATTTTCAGTCAAGTTTCAACCTGAAAGCATAGAAAGATGCATAAACTTGAAGTTACAGCTTGATTTCAGTGAGTTTTCTTCAAAATACAGGAGTTCTGCATGAAGTGTTCATTTTGGCCTTCTCTCGCTGAGAAAACACTATTTGTGACCTGTGATACAAAAATGCCATAACTTTTGTTCAAAGTGAGTTTTCAGTCAAGTTTCAACCTGAAAGCATAGAAAGATGCATAAACTTGAAGTTACAGCTTGATTTCAGTGAGTTTTCATCAAAATACAGGAGTTCTGCATGAAGTGTTCATTTTGGCCTTCTCTCCATGAGAAAACACTATTTGTGACCTGTGATACAAAAATGCCATAACTTTTGTTCAAAGTGAGTTTTCAGTCAAGTTTCAACCTGAAAGCATAGAAAGATGCATAAACTTGAAGTTACAGCTTGATTTCAGTGAGTTTTCATCAAAATACAGGAGTTCTGCATGAAGTGTTCATTTTGGCCTTCTCTCGCTGAGAAAAAGCTATTTGTGACCTGCGACACAGAACAGCCATAACTTTTGTTCAAAGTGAGTTTTCAGTCAAGTTTCAACCTGAAAGCATAGAAAGATGCATAAACTTGAAGTTACAGCTTGATTTCAGTGAGTTTTCATCAAAATACAGGAGTTCTGCATGAAGTGTTCATTTTGGCCTTCTCTCGCTGAGAAAACGCTATTTGTGACCTGCGACACAGAACAGCCATAACTTTTGTTCAAAGTGAGTTTTCAGTCAAGTTTCAACCTGAAAGCATAGAAAGATGCATAAACTTGAAGTTACAGCTTGATTTCAGTGAGTTTTCATCAAAATACAGGAGTTCTGCATGAAGTGTTCATTTTGGCCTTCTCTCGCTGAGAAAACACTATTTGTGACCTGTGATACAAAAATGCCATAACTTTTGTTCAAAGTGAGTTTTCAGTCAAGTTTCAAACTGAAAGCATAGAAAGATGCATGAACTTGAAGTTACAGCTTGATTTCAGTGAGTTTTCATCAAAATACAGGAGTTCTGCATGAAGTGTTCATTTTGGCCTTCTCTCGCTGAGAAAACACTATTTGTGACCTGTGATACAAAACAGCCATAACTTTTGTTCAAAGTGAATTTTCAGTCAAGTTTCAACCTGAAAGCATAGAAAGATGCATAAACTTGAAGTTACAGCTTGATTTCAGTGAGTTTTCTTCAAAATACAGGAGTTCTGCATGAAGTGTTCATTTGGCCTTCTCTCGCTGAGAAAACACTATTTGTGACCTGTGATACAAAAATGCCATAACTTTTGTTCAAAGTGAGTTTTCAGTCAAGTTTCAACCTGAAAGCATAGAAAGATGCATAAACTTGAAGTTACAGCTTGATTTCAGTGAGTTTTCATCAAAATACAGGAGTTCTGCATGAAATGTTCATTTTGGCCTTCTCTCCATGAGAAAACACTATTTGTGACCTGTGATACAAAAATGCCATAACTTTTTTTCAAAGTGAGTTTTCAGTCAAGTTTCAACCTGAAAGCATAGAAAGATGCATAAACTTGAAGTTACAGCTTGATTTCAGTGAGTTTTCATCAAAATACAGGAGTTCTGCATGAAGTGTTCATTTTGGCCTTCTCTCGCTGAGAAAAAGCTATTTGTGACCTGCGACACAGAACAGCCATAACTTTTGTTCAAAGTGAGTTTTCAGTCAAGTTTCAACCTGAAAGCATAGAAAGATGCATAAACTTGAAGTTACAGCTTGATTTCAGTGAGTTTTCATCAAAATACAGGAGTTCTGCATGAAGTGTTCATTTTGGCCTTCTCTCGCTGAGAAAACACTATTTGTGACCTGTGATACAAAAATGCCATAACTTTTGTTCAAAGTGAGTTTTCAGTCAAGTTTCAACCTGAAAGCATAGAAAAATGCATAAACTTGAAGTTACAGCTTGATTTCAGTGAGTTTTCATCAAAATACAGGAGTTCTGCATGAAGTGTTCATTTTGGCCTTCTCTCGCTGAGAAAACACTATTTGTGACCTGTGATACAAAAATGCCATAACTTTTGTTCAAAGTGAGTTTTCAGTCAAGTTTCAACCTGAAAGCATAGAAAGATGCATAAACTTGAAGTTACAGCTTGATTTCAGTGAGTTTTCATCAAAATACAGGAGTTCTGCATGAAGTGTTCATTTTGGCCTTCTCTCGCTGAGAAAACACTATTTGTGACCTGTGATACAAAACAGCCATAACTTTTGTTCAAAGTGAGTTTTCAGTCAAGTTTCAACCTGAAAGCATAGAAAGATGCATAAACTTGAAGTTACAGCTTGATTTCAGTGAGTTTTCATCAAAATACAGGAGTTCTGCATGAAGTGTTCATTTTGGCCTTCTCTCGCTGAGAAAACGCTATTTGTGACCTGCGACACAGAACAGCCATAACTTTTGTTCAAAGTGAGTTTTCAGTCAAGTTTCAACCTGAAAGCATAGAAAGATGCATAAACTTGAAGTTACAGCTTGATTTCAGTGAGTTTTCATCAAAATACAGGAGTTCTGCATGAAGTGTTCATTTTGGCCTTCTCTCGCTGAGAAAACGCTATTTGTGACCTGTGATACAAAAATGCCATAACTTTTGTTCAAAGTGAGTTTTCAGTCAAGTTTCAACCTGAAAGCATAGAAAGATGCATAAACTTGAATTTACAGCTTGATTTCAGTGAGTTTTCATCAAAATACAGGAGTTCTGCATGAAGTGTTCATTTTGGCCTTCTCTCGCTGAGAAAACACTATTTGTGTCCTGTGATACAAAACAGCCATAACTTTTGTTCAAAGTGAATTTTCAGTCAAGTTTCAACCTGAAAGCATAGAAAGATGCATAAACTTGAAGTTACAGCTTGATTTCAGTGAGTTTTCTTCAAAATACAGGAGTTCTGCATGAAGTGTTCATTTTGGCCTTCTCTCGCTGAGAAAACACTATTTGTGACCTGTGATACAAAAATGCCATAACTTTTGTTCAAAGTGAGTTTTCAGTCAAGTTTCAACCTGAAAGCATAGAAAGATGCATAAACTTGAAGTTACAGCTTGATTTCAGTGAGTTTTCATCAAAATACAGGAGTTCTGCATGAAGTGTTCATTTTGGCCTTCTCTCCATGAGAAAACACTATTTGTGACCTGTGATACAAAAATGCCATAACTTTTGTTCAAAGTGAGTTTTCAGTCAAGTTTCAACCTGAAAGCATAGAAAGATGCATAAACTTGAAGTTACAGCTTGATTTCAGTGAGTTTTCATCAAAATACAGGAGTTCTGCATGAAGTGTTCATTTTGGCCTTCTCTCGCTGAGAAAAAGCTATTTGTGACCTGCGACACAGAACAGCCATAACTTTTGTTCAAAGTGAGTTTTCAGTCAAGTTTCAACCTGAAAGCATAGAAAGATGCATAAACTTGAAGTTACAGCTTGATTTCAGTGAGTTTTCATCAAAATACAGGAGTTCTGCATGAAGTGTTCATTTTGGCCTTCTCTCGCTGAGAAAACGCTATTTGTGACCTGCGACACAGAACAGCCATAACTTTTGTTCAAAGTGAGTTTTCAGTCAAGTTTCAACCTGAAAGCATAGAAAGATGCATAAACTTGAAGTTACAGCTTGATTTCAGTGAGTTTTCATCAAAATACAGGAGTTCTGCATGAAGTGTTCATTTTGGCCTTCTCTCGCTGAGAAAACACTATTTGTGACCTGTGATACAAAAATGCCATAACTTTTGTTCAAAGTGAGTTTTCAGTCAAGTTTCAAACTGAAAGCATAGAAAGATGCATGAACTTGAAGTTACAGCTTGATTTCAGTGAGTTTTCATCAAAATACAGGAGTTCTGCATGAAGTGTTCATTTTGGCCTTCTCTCGCTGAGAAAACACTATTTGTGACCTGTGATACAAAACAGCCATAACTTTTGTTCAAAGTGAATTTTCAGTCAAGTTTCAACCTGAAAGCATAGAAAGATGCATAAACTTGAAGTTACAGCTTGATTTCAGTGAGTTTTCTTCAAAATACAGGAGTTCTGCATGAAGTGTTCATTTTGGCCTTCTCTCGCTGAGAAAACACTATTTGTGACCTGTGATACAAAAATGCCATAACTTTTGTTCAAAGTGAGTTTTCAGTCAAGTTTCAACCTGAAAGCATAGAAAGATGCATAAACTTGAAGTTACAGCTTGATTTCAGTGAGTTTTCATCAAAATACAGGAGTTCTGCATGAAATGTTCATTTTGGCCTTCTCTCCATGAGAAAACACTATTTGTGACCTGTGATACAAAAATGCCATAACTTTTTTTCAAAGTGAGTTTTCAGTCAAGTTTCAACCTGAAAGCATAGAAAGATGCATAAACTTGAAGTTACAGCTTGATTTCAGTGAGTTTTCATCAAAATACAGGAGTTCTGCATGAAGTGTTCATTTTGGCCTTCTCTCGCTGAGAAAAAGCTATTTGTGACCTGCGACACAGAACAGCCATAACTTTTGTTCAAAGTGAGTTTTCAGTCAAGTTTCAACCTGAAAGCATAGAAAGATGCATAAACTTGAAGTTACAGCTTGATTTCAGTGAGTTTTCATCAAAATACAGGAGTTCTGCATGAAGTGTTCATTTTGGCCTTCTCTCGCTGAGAAAACACTATTTGTGACCTGTGATACAAAAATGCCATAACTTTTGTTCAAAGTGAGTTTTCAGTCAAGTTTCAACCTGAAAGCATAGAAAAATGCATAAACTTGAAGTTACAGCTTGATTTCAGTGAGTTTTCATCAAAATACAGGAGTTCTGCATGAAGTGTTCATTTTGGCCTTCTCTCGCTGAGAAAACACTATTTGTGACCTGTGATACAAAAATGCCATAACTTTTGTTCAAAGTGAGTTTTCAGTCAAGTTTCAACCTGAAAGCATAGAAAGATGCATAAACTTGAAGTTACAGCTTGATTTCAGTGAGTTTTCATCAAAATACAGGAGTTCTGCATGAAGTGTTCATTTTGGCCTTCTCTCGCTGAGAAAACACTATTTGTGACCTGTGATACAAAACAGCCATAACTTTTGTTCAAAGTGAGTTTTCAGTCAAGTTTCAACCTGAAAGCATAGAAAGATGCATAAACTTGAAGTTACAGCTTGATTTCAGTGAGTTTTCATCAAAATACAGGAGTTCTGCATGAAGTGTTCATTTTGGCCTTCTCTCGCTGAGAAAACGCTATTTGTGACCTGCGACACAGAACAGCCATAACTTTTGTTCAAAGTGAGTTTTCAGTCAAGTTTCAACCTGAAAGCATAGAAAGATGCATAAACTTGAAGTTACAGCTTGATTTCAGTGAGTTTTCATCAAAATACAGGAGTTCTGCATGAAGTGTTCATTTTGGCCTTCTCTCGCTGAGAAAACGCTATTTGTGACCTGTGATACAAAAATGCCATAACTTTTGTTCAAAGTGAGTTTTCAGTCAAGTTTCAACCTGAAAGCATAGAAAGATGCATAAACTTGAAGTTACAGCTTGATTTCAGTGAGTTTTCATCAAAATACAGGAGTTCTGCATGAAGTGTTCATTTTGGCCTTCTCTCGCTGAGAAAACACTATTTGTGACCTGTGATACAAAAATGCCATAACTTTTGTTCAAAGTGAGTTTTCATTCAAGTTTCAACCTGAAAGCATAGAAAGATGCATAAACTTGAAGTTACAGCTTGATTTCAGTGAGTTTTCATCAAAATACAGGAGTTCTGCATGAAGTGTTCATTTTGGCCTTCTCTCGCTGAGAAAACACTATTTGTGACCTGTGATACAAAAATGCCATAACTTTTGTTCAAAGTGAGTTTTCAGTCAAGTTTCAACCTGAAAGCATAGAAAGATGCATAAACTTGAAGTTACAGCTTGATTTCAGTGAGTTTTCATCAAAATACAGGAGTTCTGCATGAAGTGTTCATTTTGGCCTTCTCTCGCTGAGAAAACACTATTTGTGACCTGTGATACAAAAATGCCATAACTTTTGTTCAAAGTGAGTTTTCAGTCAAGTTTCAACCTGAAAGCATAGAAAGATGCATAAACTTGAATTTACAGCTTGATTTCAGTGAGTTTTCATCAAAATACAGGAGTTCTGCATGAAGTGTTCATTTTGGCCTTCTCTCGCTGAGAAAACACTATTTGTGACCTGTGATACAAAACAGCCATAACTTTTGTTCAAAGGGAATTTTCAGTCAAGTTTCAACCTGAAAGCATAGAAAGATGCATAAACTTGAAGTTACAGCTTGATTTCAGTGAGTTTTCTTCAAAATACAGGAGTTCTGCATGAAGTGTTCATTTTGGCCTTCTCTCGCTGAGAAAACACTATTTGTGACCTGTGATACAAAAATGCCATAACTTTTGTTCAAAGTGAGTTTTCAGTCAAGTTTCAACCTGAAAGCATAGAAAGATGCATAAACTTGAAGTTACAGCTTGATTTCAGTGAGTTTTCATCAAAATACAGGAGTTCTGCATGAAGTGTTCATTTTGGCCTTCTCTCCATGAGAAAACACTATTTGTGACCTGTGATACAAAAATGCCATAACTTTTGTTCAAAGTGAGTTTTCAGTCAAGTTTCAACCTGAAAGCATAGAAAGATGCATAAACTTGAAGTTACAGCTTGATTTCAGTGAGTTTTCATCAAAATACAGGAGTTCTGCATGAAGTGTTCATTTTGGCCTTCTCTCGCTGAGAAAAAGCTATTTGTGACCTGCGACACAGAACAGCCATAACTTTTGTTCAAAGTGAGTTTTCAGTCAAGTTTCAACCTGAAAGCATAGAAAGATGCATAAACTTGAAGTTACAGCTTGATTTCAGTGAGTTTTCATCAAAATACAGGAGTTCTGCATGAAGTGTTCATTTTGGCCTTCTCTCGCTGAGAAAACGCTATTTGTGACCTGCGACACAGAACAGCCATAACTTTTGTTCAAAGTGAGTTTTCAGTCAAGTTTCAACCTGAAAGCATAGAAAGATGCATAAACTTGAAGTTACAGCTTGATTTCAGTGAGTTTTCATCAAAATACAGGAGTTCTGCATGAAGTGTTCATTTTGGCCTTCTCTCGCTGAGAAAACACTATTTGTGACCTGTGATACAAAAATGCCATAACTTTTGTTCAAAGTGAGTTTTCAGTCAAGTTTCAAACTGAAAGCATAGAAAGATGCATGAACTTGAAGTTACAGCTTGATTTCAGTGAGTTTTCATCAAAATACAGGAGTTCTGCATGAAGTGTTCATTTTGGCCTTCTCTCGCTGAGAAAACACTATTTGTGACCTGTGATACAAAACAGCCATAACTTTTGTTCAAAGTGAATTTTCAGTCAAGTTTCAACCTGAAAGCATAGAAAGATGCATAAACTTGAAGTTACAGCTTGATTTCAGTGAGTTTTCTTCAAAATACAGGAGTTCTGCATGAAGTGTTCATTTTGGCCTTCTCTCGCTGAGAAAACACTATTTGTGACCTGTGATACAAAAATGCCATAACTTTTGTTCAAAGTGAGTTTTCAGTCAAGTTTCAACCTGAAAGCATAGAAAGATGCATAAACTTGAAGTTACAGCTTGATTTCAGTGAGTTTTCATCAAAATACAGGAGTTCTGCATGAAATGTTCATTTTGGCCTTCTCTCCATGAGAAAACACTATTTGTGACCTGTGATACAAAAATGCCATAACTTTTTTTCAAAGTGAGTTTTCAGTCAAGTTTCAACCTGAAAGCATAGAAAGATGCATAAACTTGAAGTTACAGCTTGATTTCAGTGAGTTTTCATCAAAATACAGGAGTTCTGCATGAAGTGTTCATTTTGGCCTTCTCTCGCTGAGAAAAAGCTATTTGTGACCTGCGACACAAAACAGCCATAACTTTTGTTCAAAGTGAGTTTTCAGTCAAGTTTCCACCTGAAAGCATAGAAAGATGCATAAACTTGAAGTTACAGCTTGATTTCAGTGAGTTTTCATCAAAATACAGGAGTTCTGCATGAAGTGTTCATTTTGGCCTTCTCTCGCTGAGAAAACGCTATTTGTGACCTGCGACACAGAACAGCCATAACTTTTGTTCAAAGTGAGTTTTCAGTCAAGTTTCAACCTGAAAGCATAGAAAGATGCATAAACTTGAAGTTACAGCTTGATTTCAGTGAGTTTTCATCAAAATACAGGAGTTCTGCATGAAGTGTTCATTTTGGCCTTCTCTCGCTGAGAAAACACTATTTGTGACCTGTGATACAAAAATGCCATAACTTTTGTTCAAAGTGAGTTTTCAGTCAAGTTTCAACCTGAAAGCATAGAAAGATGCATAAACTTGAAGTTACAGCTTGATTTCAGTGAGTTTTCATCAAAATACAGGAGTTCTGCATGAAGTGTTCATTTTGCCTTCTCTCGCTGAGAAAACACTATTTGTGACCTGTGATACAAAACAGCCATAACTTTTGTTCAAAGGGAATTTTCAGTCAAGTTTCAACCTGAAAGCATAGAAAGATGAATAAACTTGAAGTTACAGCTTGATTTCAGTGAGTTTTCTTCAAAATACAGGAGTTCTGCATGAAGTGTTCATTTTGGCCTTCTCTCGCTGAGAAAACACTATTTGTGACCTGTGATACAAAAATGCCATAACTTTTGTTCAAAGTGAGTTTTCAGTCAAGTTTCAACCTGAAAGCATAGAAAGATGCATAAACTTGAAGTTACAGCTTGATTTCAGTGAGTTTTCATCAAAATACAGGAGTTCTGCATGAAGTGTTCATTTTGGCCTTCTCTCCATGAGAAAACACTATTTGTGACCTGTGATACAAAAATGCCATAACTTTTGTTCAAAGTGAGTTTTCAGTCAAGTTTCAACCTGAAAGCATAGAAAGATGCATAAACTTGAAGTTACAGCTTGATTTCAGTGAGTTTTCATCAAAATACAGGAGTTCTGCATGAAGTGTTCATTTTGGCCTTCTCTCGCTGAGAAAAAGCTATTTGTGACCTGCGACACAGAACAGCCATAACTTTTGTTCAAAGTGAGTTTTCAGTCAAGTTTCAACCTGAAAGCATAGAAAGATGCATAAACTTGAAGTTACAGCTTGATTTCAGTGAGTTTTCATCAAAATACAGGAGTTCTGCATGAAGTGTTCATTTTGGCCTTCTCTCGCTGAGAAAACGCTATTTGTGACCTGCGACACAGAACAGCCATAACTTTTGTTCAAAGTGAGTTTTCAGTCAAGTTTCAACCTGAAAGCATAGAAAGATGCATAAACTTGAAGTTACAGCTTGATTTCAGTGAGTTTTCATCAAAATACAGGAGTTCTGCATGAAGTGTTCATTTTGGCCTTCTCTCGCTGAGAAAACACTATTTGTGACCTGTGATACAAAAATGCCATAACTTTTGTTCAAAGTGAGTTTTCAGTCAAGTTTCAAACTGAAAGCATAGAAAGATGCATGAACTTGAAGTTACAGCTTGATTTCAGTGAGTTTTCATCAAAATACAGGAGTTCTGCATGAAGTGTTCATTTTGGCCTTCTCTCGCTGAGAAAACACTATTTGTGACCTGTGATACAAAACAGCCATAACTTTTGTTCAAAGTGAATTTTCAGTCAAGTTTCAACCTGAAAGCATAGAAAGATGCATAAACTTGAAGTTACAGCTTGATTTCAGTGAGTTTTCTTCAAAATACAGGAGTTCTGCATGAAGTGTTCATTTTGGCCTTCTCTCGCTGAGAAAACACTATTTGTGACCTGTGATACAAAAATGCCATAACTTTTGTTCAAAGTGAGTTTTCAGTCAAGTTTCAACCTGAAAGCATAGAAAGATGCATAAACTTGAAGTTACAGCTTGATTTCAGTGAGTTTTCATCAAAATACAGGAGTTCTGCATGAAATGTTCATTTTGGCCTTCTCTCCATGAGAAAACACTATTTGTGACCTGTGATACAAAAATGCCATAACTTTTTTTCAAAGTGAGTTTTCAGTCAAGTTTCAACCTGAAAGCATAGAAAGATGCATAAACTTGAAGTTACAGCTTGATTTCAGTGAGTTTTCATCAAAATACAGGAGTTCTGCATGAAGTGTTCATTTTGGCCTTCTCTCGCTGAGAAAAAGCTATTTGTGACCTGCGACACAAAAAAGCCATAACTTTTGTTCAAAGTGAGTTTTCAGTCAAGTTTCCACCTGAAAGCATAGAAAGATGCATAAACTTGAAGTTACAGCTTGATTTCAGTGAGTTTTCATCAAAATACAGGAGTTCTGCATGAAGTGTTCATTTTGGCCTTCTCTCGCTGAGAAAACGCTATTTGTGACCTGCGACACAGAACAGCCATAACTTTTGTTCAAAGTGAGTTTTCAGTCAAGTTTCAACCTGAAAGCATAGAAAGATGCATAAACTTGAAGTTACAGCTTGATTTCAGTGAGTTTTCATCAAAATACAGGAGTTCTGCATGAAGTGTTCATTTTGGCCTTCTCTCGCTGAGAAAACACTATTTGTGACCTGTGATACAAAAATGCCATAACTTTTGTTCAAAGTGAGTTTTCAGTCAAGTTTCAACCTGAAAGCATAGAAAGATGCATAAACTTGAAGTTACAGCTTGATTTCAGTGAGTTTTCAT